>NW_027504045.1:0-28937 GCF_021521415.1 Bidens hawaiensis | reverse complement strand
TTGGTTTAAGTTGAATTGTTCCTCTATCCTTGTTTGTGTAGTATTCATTGCCATTAGGGTCGAGTGTTGGTGAGACCGAGAGGTGATCCTTCATTAGAACACGTTAGCAATTGTTTCCCGGTTAGGTCGTTTTAGCCGATTTTGAGTAGTTAGGGTTTGTTGTGTGAGACCGAGAGGTAATCCAGTGAGCCCGAGCGATCCTTAGTCGTGTCATCTTTAGGGACCGGTTTCTTGATATCATTCAATCCGTTAGCTTGTTAGGCCTATAATTTGATTAGACCTAGGTAGACGTTTTTCTCCATCCGAAGTCAACTCAGTTAGTTTTCCGTTAAGTTTTCTATTTTTGGTAAGTTTTATTAGTTAATCCAGTTAGTTCAGTTAAGTTAAAAGAATTCAAAATTCAATTAATTATTATTCTAAGGTAGGTCTCGTCTAGGGTTAGTGATCTTTAGCGTTCTTACGTGTCCACGTGTTCGATACTCGGACTTCCTAGGTCTATACTACTTGCGATCGGTACACTTGCCGGTTGTGTGTGGTTTTAGGATTTTCGTTTTAATATTAAAGCTTAGTTGTGAGGGTCATTATTATAGGGTTATTTGACACACATCACGACGCGAAGTTATCAAGCACAAAATCCAAGACAAGGCTGGTTCGCGCTACTCGAAGTAGTCATTCACGCTACGCGAAACCTCATTAAGTAATCGGGTACACGTGTCAAGACATGGCACAATTGTACATGCCACGTGTCAAAAAGCGGCTAAGAGTCGGATCGCGTGAACGAGCGTGGGTTCGTCCTTCACGCTACGCGAAGAAGCATAATTTTAACTATAAAAGGAGAGTGATGGGTTTGAACTATTTCATCCCAAATTTCACCTTCTAATGCACACACTTAGCATAGGGAAGCGTGCCCAATCGCTGTGAGTTGTCGACACCCTGTTTTCTCGAGATTCGTGCAAGTATTGAAGCCCCGACGCCTTGTTAATAAGTTAAGCAAGCTAGAAACGAGACCCTGCTAATCAAGCAATCACTCTTTTCTTATTATTAACATTCCCGAGTGTCCGCTAAGGTACGATCTATGTTTAAGTTATTTCAAATATATTATGAGTGGCTTAGACTTAGTCAAGGCAATGGCCTTTTAACCTTTAAAAGATTTTCAAAGAATTTACAAAAGGTTTTCAATAAACTATAGTTTTATAAGATGTAATGTTTACACAAAATTATATTTTGATGGGCATTTAGTAACTGGAAGGGGGATATCGCTAGTAGTGAGTTTCTTGCCTAAGGAAAGTAATTCGACAAATCCCAAACAACTGTGGGACCTGTTTACTTATGGAGAAACTCACCAACGTGTTAGAACCCACTAGGCCAAAGCATGCTATATTAAACGTCACATAAATACATAAAAGATTTCAAAATACAAACATTCACAAACCTAAGCAAAGTTAAAACCAGACTTATAGTCTGCAGTCTAATCAAGAAATACCATCTAGGTATCATACAAACCTATTTATTTATAAGTTAAAATCATTCACATTCAAGAAGGTTTATCAACAAACACACCGACGGGACATGTGAATACGTTAAACCTTTACAAACAGTCAAAATAGATTTATACTCTATAAGATAAACATGCTGTTTGTCTTAGAGAGTCAGTCAAACGTTTACATGAGATTACGTGATCTCTAAAATGTTATAATACAAATTAGAGAATAAAAGCAACCCAGACCGAGTACACATGTGTATGGATCCATATATAACTGTTTAGCATAATATTCGAAGGCTACGTGGGCGCGGGTTGAACAGTCCTAACTAGTTCTTCGGTATGGGCTACGTGGCTCGGAGAAACTTGTGTGTGTGTAGGGAAGTGTTACGAATACCGAAAATAGAAATATTTCTGCTGAGCTTGGTGAAGAACACCATATTTGTATTATGATTGTTATTTAAGTACTTTTAGAGTCAACGTTTCACCAGTACATAGCTGACGTATTTAATCCCCATTGCAGGTAACTAAGTTTGGTATCAAATAGAAAGGATTAGAGTTATCAAGGAGAAGAAGCTCGTAGTACAAGATGGCTCGATTTTGATTATAAAATCCTTGTAATATAAAAACAATATTTTGTAAACAAATACTTGGGTATTTAATTCCCAAGTAAATTTTCAATGTAAATTAATATTATAATAATTTAAAGTCTTTCACTAAAATTAACCCATAAACTCTGATATATTTACAAAACAGGTACCAACTGAGAGTCACACGCCTAGACCCTAAGTCGGGGTGTGTCACACCCCATTTAGCAAAATGCGGAAGCGTAAAACGGAAATGTAGCATACACGTCTGGTATCAACCACATTGTTTATAAAGAACAATACAATCTAATTTACAATATTTTACATCGATCTAACTTCGTTTACAACTAGGTGATATAAACTAAATCCAGCCCGTTAAGCGGCTTTACTTCTTACTAACACACTTGCATCAATTAACTCAGCATTGATCGCAAGTCAAACACGTAGCACATTGACTTTCTAGTCCAAATCCGGTATGCCTGAAAAACATGTTAAAACGGGTCAACTACAAATAGTTGGTGAGTTTCACGAGTTTTAAGAAATCAGTTATGCTTATAACAATCATAGTTTGTAAATACGCAAGCATGTATGTATGTACGTTCGCAAATACGCTTGTTTATATGTTTATGATGTAATTATGCTGAGGTACAGTGAAGCCTGGACTGTTTGTTCGTGCTGTGTGCCACCATTTCGCAAGCTCAATCAACCACTATGGACCCCCTTTAGCCCACAACATGCCCTGAGTAGCTATATCTAACACCACATAGCGTGTTTGCATAATTATGGTCATGTGCAAACGGGTGAAGTCTCAGCAAACCGGCCGCATCCCTTTGGGTTTGTCAAACAAATAATACTATTCACAAGCCACCGACTCGAAGTTAATCACTGTGTTAGTGGGGACTTTCATGTGTTAGCACTTAGATAATTCCCATCATCAAACAACTCCGAGTATATAGATATGTATCAACATGTTTTTCACCCCAAAAGTTTGTTTAAACAGTTTAAAAGTGGGGTCATGAAACTCACAGTTTAGCAGGTATTCAACACGGTATCGGATTTTGGTTCGTTCTGCTTGCTAGCATTCAGACCCTATAATCAATACTATAATAATATTAATATTTTAATATTATTATAATCTTCATACTAAAATGGGCTGTATCTCTGGTCTGGGTATAGCTGTTACAATCAGAAAGTGTCATTAGGCTTAGATTGTGATGTTGTTCAATGTCTAATATTTAAAACTGAACTTGGCTCGGTTTTCCCGTTTTACCAGCTGGGCCAAGTTGATTGTTTACGCGTTTAGAAAACAGGTATGAGTATGTAAAATTGGGTAAATGTGTTGGTTGATAAAATGATTAAGTTATAAAGAAAGATCACAAATCAGGGGTCTGGATTCACTACGGGCTCGATTCCGTTTATACGATCTGGTTTGGAGAAAAACACGCACAATCCATCCAAATTGTCCGTAGTTCTCACAAAATGTTCGGTTTTACTTAATTTACTCAAAAATATGATTTTTGATCACTCTTGATGTTATGATATTCCAACAGGTTCGTTAATCACAAACTCGTCGGTTTTTATCAGAATTGAATTTTTTTAATTTTCAATTTAGCACAATTAATTATCCGTTTATCATTAAATTATGAAAATTTAGAAACTTATCAATTAAAATACGTATCTTTTTATAAAAATATTTCTGGAATTATTTACTGATTTATTAATTTATAAAATTTATTTTATATGCTATATTTAGCCCGAAAATCGTCCGTTTATACCAAATGATTATGAAAAATACAAAAAAATTCCTGAGTGATTCAAATACTTCCTAAAATACCCTGTAAAATTCCTAGAACCTACTTTTGCCAAATTACCTTTTCGAGCGAAAAACGACTATAAAAACTCGAATAAACACGTATCCACAAAACATAGCTTGGGTTTTCCAAATTACCCCAAATTTCATATGTGATCATATTATACCAAATATGAGTTCTCCACAAAACTTCGTAATTTTTTCAAGCATTTTAAGTATTTTTCTTAAATAAACGTCCCTAATCGGTAATAAATTCGCCAAATATTCCCGGATGGTCGAAAAATTACCAAATTTGGATAGGGACTCATTCATATGGTCCCTTATGTCCCTGCAAAAATTTACATGCTAACAAAATGCACATCACAATATAACCCTAAACAGCACCTAAGCGAGTAATTCGGTATTCCATTTGCGGTTTTCGAGCGTTTTCGGTCTCTTATTTAAATTTCTGGGTTCTTGTGCTTCTAAGTAATGTATATATAAGTCCTATTTCACAAACCAAGAATGTATCATCGAAAAAACAGCCTTGGAACTTAGGGTTTCAATTATGGCTTTAAATTAAACTTTTGAACCGTAAAAACGCGTTTTAAACTCCTTAATCCGTGTTTATGGCCAAAAAACTTATCAAACCAGGTTCCTGACCATGGGTATGATAAAAAATGTTTATGGACCTTTTTTTGAAGAATTTTACATGGTTAGTTATGATATTTATTAATCAAACTATCATCTTTATACAAAAACCATGTTTAATCAAGCTTAAATCACCCAAAATATGAACTACTACCTTTGACGTTGGCTGGGAAGTGAAGAACTTAGCTGGAACCAGACTTGGTTATGATATATTTTTGCATTTGGATGACTCTGGGTGAGTTATAAACTAAAATATCTAAGGGGTGGGCCCCCCTTAATTGCGGTCGGCCCTTAAATGGGCTTCCATTGGGCCCATTTTGGCTCACTTTTGCGTGTTCAAACATGAAATTCCAAGTCCAAATTTATTTCGGGTTCTTTTTTTGGCGCGAAAAATATATCGGGTATGACAAACAACGCGAAAACGAGTGTTTTTTGTCAATTTCTTGTAAATTTAGAAAAACATACTATTTGTTTGTATAAATCAAAAATATTTTCACAAATTGCTTAAAGCATTCCCAATAAGTGTTTTGTAAGTCTTTTTCGGCTTAACGGATGATACAATGCTTGTTTTGTATCTATCTTTCGCGTTTAAGTTTATAGCGGGTAGTTAAACGAGTATGTTTTCGTTTAGCTGGTTTGCTATCGTACTAAGGCTATAATACCAATATGTTAGCTTATATTAAATTTATATCACTTATAGATGGTCCCCCCGGGATATCTGGGTCATAACCTAACTCGTTTGGCTAATCGTTTGTTCGATATGTAATAAGCGGTTAATCGCTTATTCGGCATGTAAATACTAAGGTGTATCCGGTTTTGTCACGAATGTCACAGGGTGTGACATTATAGTTATAATACGAAATAATTTTTTTTTAAAACTGGAATGAAGTATAAGAATTTTGTTTTTTTTTTACTTTTTTAGAATTTTTGTTTTATAATTTTTTAAATATTTTTCAGAGGTTTATCCTAGTGGTTCAAAATGTTTTTTAGAGTTTTCAATTCGCAAAGTGTTCTCTTATATATATCTTGTAAAATAAATATTTTAATAAAATAAGACGTCACCACAAGTGACAGCTTTTGAAAGTAAACTGGGACCTAACTCATACACACACACACAAAATATATATATATATATATATATATATATATATATATATATATATATATATATATATATAGGATTAGTATCATTTGAGAACTCTTAAATTATTTAAGAACTTGAAGGAACTCTTAATAACTAACGCTTTTTATAAAAATTTTTGTATGTTAATGTTAATTAAGTGTAGTTTTATCAATTTTGACATCTATATTTACGATTACAGTTATGAAAATTAGTTTTTTTACGCATATCTATGTTTTTTTACACATATGTAAATTTTTATCACATAAATTTTGCACATGTGTAACTTGTGATTTATATGTGTAATCAATTTTTTTTATAAATATGATAAAACAAGTCTCAAATAATGTTAATATATAAAAAAAGTTAAAAAAATATTTGGTTTTTAAGAGTTCCTAAAAGTTCTTAACTTTTTTTGAGTTCTCAAATGAAACTAACCCTATATATATATATACATATATATATATATATATTGGAGATTATTCAGACGCGAAGTTATTTTATTGTGAGAAGTGCGAGAAATTAATATGGATCACTAGTTTATTATAGATTTTAAATGTTTAAAAATAAATGAAAATGTATTAATGGCAACATTTAAAAACTTTCTCTCTTCAATTAATACAGCTAATAAAACATTAATTTCTCTTTCCAATTAACATAACTAATCAAACTAACATATTTAAGAAACTATAAAGAATTCATCTATTTTTGTAAAATATTTCTTTTCTCTCATAATTTTTTATCATACACAAATACAATTTATTCATACACCATAATTTCTTTTAACCTAATATATCTATAGGGTTTGGATATTGTGGAAATCATGTGTTGTGTAGAAATAGTAAGAAACAATCATGGCCATATATTTTTAGATCCAATGAATAAGATTGTGTGAAGTAATACAATGTTTGTTTCTACTGTTTAAACGTTTCTAGAAGGGCAAAAAAGTAAACTTGGGGGTTTTTAAAAAGGAGATTTGCTTAATATAAGGCTGGTCATTCGCCTTCAACGATGAGGTTCTTCATGATACTCCGTCTAACAAATTGAAGATAAAGATGAGGCGATTGAAGATTATCGATGGGATTACAACTAGTAACTATCTCATATTGGTGGTAAATAGAATGATTTGGGTAAAACAAAAAAAACCCCTAATCTTTTTGCTCTGATTTTGTTGTCGGGTCTTTTAACCATTAAATGTGAAATCTGTGCCTATACATGAGAAAATTCCTTCGGATTTGTGGATTATTAACAAAAACCAAAGTTCAACTGCAAAATTTCTTATGTTAATGAAGTAACCAGTTCGTATGTTTAAAATTTTTTCTAGGTGTTGGCAACGACGATGGTTTCAATGTCACTATCCTCGAATATAACAATTTGGGTTGGTGTTAGTCCTAATATATGTGTTGGTGTTAATAAGTGTAACACCCCGTAACCGCAGCGGAAACGTAAACGGGATGCAACAGACACATCTGATATCAACAGCATTGCTTATAAAGAAAACACCACTACAATAATTTAAACGTATTACATTGTTCCGAGTTTCGTTACCGACTAGGCGTTATCACATAAGTTTTACCAATAGTATGTTAACATGTTTAATACAAAATATAGACCCTTAAGCTTCCACAAAATAGCACACATCATCAAGCACGTATCACTCATTCCAATTTGTGTGTACCTAGAAAGCATGTAAAGAAAACGGGTCAACTACGAATAGTTGGTGAGTTTCACTAATTTAAATAAACCATGACAAATCATTTTAATAATCATAAATTAATGATGTAATTATGCTGAGCCTACAAGTGAAAACTCTGTTAACCCAAAAACACATTTAATAACCTCTGGGGACACTGTTAACCCAGAAACACATTTAATAACCTCTGGGGACACTGTTAACCCAGAAATACATTTAATAACCTCTGGGGACACTGTTAACCCAGAAATACATTTAATAACCTCTGGGGACACTGTTAACCCAGAACACTGTTTCGGGCCTTACAATATTAGCAACTCAGACAATTACCATCTTGATACATTACCGTACGATTCCCGTACAATAAACATTATATAATACATTCATTTCCATGCGATCGGCATGTACTTAAATACTTTGATAAAAACATGCTTTCCGCCCCGGGAAAATATTTAAATCAGTTCAGTAAAAAGGGGCTCGTGAAACTCACCTTTTTGTGAGCAAAGATGTAATACTGTGCACAGCTACCGGTCCGGATCTGTAATACGATCCCTAAGTCGTTACTACACAATTTCTATTAATATAACTTAAATTCGTGTTAACCGGTACGTCTGGGGACACTGTTAACCCAGTGCCGTACACGATCCGGGGACAATGTTAACCCCGAAACACTTCTCAGGACTTAGATTGTGATATCAATTAGAGTTCTTTAGTCAAAATTACCATTAGTTTGTTTTCTTGTTTTGCGTGCCTAGCACGGTTAACCGTCTTTATGTTTTCAAAAATGAGTTTGGTCACATACGACCCGAAAATAGTTTTTACTGATATTTTAATTAAAGTGGTGAAATTAGAGCTCGGTTTAGACACCCCGTTTGGCCGCGGGGCCCGTTTCCGTCTTTAGTATACCGGAAACTGCTAAATCGGGTAAAATTACCCAAATCATCCGAATTACTTTCGGATGATTTATTTTTACTTGATTAACTTAGTTTCATGAAAATAGTCCATTTTTAGGGTTTTTATACACCAGTCAGCTCGCTTAGGCGAACTTTGCCGGTTTACACGTTTTAAGCTTTAAAAGTTTGTTTTTATGTTCTGTTTAGCACAAATAATTATCCGTTTAGTCTCGGATCTTGAAATTTTGCACAAATCAGTTTTTGACAGTAAGGAATTTTATAAAAATATTTCCAGAATTAATTTTTATATTTAACATTTATTTATCTATTTTTAAACGTCATTTAAACACCAAATATGTCGAAAATACCAAACGACCTTAGAAAAATCCCAAATTTTTCTGGGATGACTCCTGCCATCCACATAGTTCCCAGTAATTTTTAAAGAACCAAAAACTCATTTTTCATGCCATTTTCACCAAAACCGAGCTAGAAAACCCTAGAACTCGTTTTACCGAAAAGCCTATTTAGACTTCTCCAATGGACCTGAAATTTTGTGTGTGACTTTTATATGTTATAAAAAGATTATCTGAAGTTTTCCAGAATTTTTCATGATGTTTAGCTATTTTTCACCATTTTTAGCCAAAACCGAGCATTAAATTCACCAAATATTCATCCTTTATCCAAAAATTACCAAAATTTCACAGATCTCATATTTTCATGTGTAAATCCTCTCTGTTAAATTTCATGACCCAACTCTAA
Source organism: Bidens hawaiensis (assembly GCF_021521415.1). Taxonomy (NCBI): domain Eukaryota; kingdom Viridiplantae; phylum Streptophyta; class Magnoliopsida; order Asterales; family Asteraceae; genus Bidens; species Bidens hawaiensis. The sequence continues at coordinate 19,965 of NW_027504045.1, read as the reverse complement.
GTCTACCACAATCTGTCCAAATCACACAAATCATACGAAAAACCGAACTACCTTGTGTTTCTAGCTTTAGATCGCAAAGATCTTGCTTTCTAGCCTTTGCTAGCAACTAGATATAACACCTACAAGCACAATAACACCACACCAAGCAAGTTATACCCACAATCAAGCCATGTCTTTCATGGTTTCGGTTAAGACATCAAAACAAAGATTTTAACCGTAAAATTTCGTTTTTGACTCTTTTAACTCCTTTCTTGGACCAAGATCCCTTGTATAACTTGTATACATCACTTGATCATGCAAGAATCGGTTTCATCTCGGATTTTCACCCATTTTTCACTTGAAACCTCATTTTCTCAAGATTTTGGAATTAAAAACCAAGATTAAACCATAATAATATGTTTATACCTTATGATTCTTGCTTAAAAACTTGGGTTTTTAGATGAATGTTGAAGAGTGTTGAGAGAAATGTGGAGTTGGAGTGTTAAAAAAAGAAAATGATATGTGTTTGTGCACCAAATGGACCGATCGGTCCATGTATGGTGTGGGGTGGGGCCCACATCTCAAACCTTGGCCACACATTCGGATTGTGTAATCCGGATAATGTTGTGGATAATCTGGTTCAGTTCGTTTTTCGGTTAAACACTTAATTCGGCTTAAAACGAGGCTAAAACGGTCGTTTTTCGGCTTAAAAATAAAATTTATATAAAACCGATTTAAAAACTTTAAAAACTTAAACCATGACATTTATTGACTCAACACATCATATTGTCGGTCATTGTGCATCTTTTTCGGCTTGATCGATCTTCTCTTGCTTGGTTTGATGTTAAAGGTTTCGTTAATCGTACCGACGTACCAATAAATCGAAATCCTTTTTCTGTGCTATAATTCACTTATCCCGTAGCCTTAATACTTCGTAAAACTTACTAAACATCATATATTTCGTCTATAATGTAATCCCCGATTCGATCGGGTTTCAATAATCATTCATCGGTTAATCGTAATTCCAATACGACTAGCTGTACATTCGAGTATAATTCATACTTGTGAATCTTATATACTCGTATAAACACATTATAATTTATATATTCAGTATTAAATAACACATAAATGGTATATTCCGGCTAGGGTATACCTGAATTTGCCGGAATCGTTACAATAAGAGATATGCTAATATTATGTTGGTTTCATATGTGTTCTTTAAGGATCTAAGAACTTGTTGTTGGTTGTTTAAGAGTGTTTTGTTAATTGGTGTTGGTGTTTAATAGTTATGGTGTGTCGTTATGTTGGCGTCGGTATTAAATAGTTATGGTGTGTTGTTTGTATATATTCGTTAGGATTTAGGAACCTGCTGTTGGTTGTTATGATGTGTTGGTTTTTAAAGTATGTGTTGCTAAGGTGATGTTGTTAGTTCATATTTTTGTAGTGGGTGTAAGTAAGTAACGATTGTCATGTTATTATTATGGTGTGTTGGTATATTAGGGTTGTCTTCAGTTTGTGATTTCACCGACTGTTATATATGTGTTGCTGTTGTGCTTAATGTTGGTTTTATATACATATGTGTTGGAATTGTGTTGATATTGTCTTGGTGTTAGCAATATAAACGTGGATGGGTTCCGTATGTGTTGGTTGTTAATTAATAATTATGTTATTATCATGCCAGTTTTCGAATTCGATTTCCTATTTTTGTAGCAATCAGGAGTTCATCATTAAGCAAACACAGATTCAAATCCAGTTGACTTAGTATGTGAACCAGTAGCTATTTACTTAGCTGTGTTATTTAATAGAAAAACTTTTTATAAGTATAACATGTTTTTGATAGCATATCCATTTTGTGGTTTTGTAGTTGGCAAAGTGGGAACAAATAATTGTGTAACAAAACGAAAGGCGCCAATTATTAATGTTGGATCGATAACGACGACTCTAAAGCCACGAAGAAGACTAGAAAAGTCAACTTAACGATCTGAGGTTGAAATATATCTTTAAAATATTGCTAGCCAGTGATAACATTTTGAAGGATTATGTGATCAAAGAAGTTCGTGAGATGCTACGATGGACGATGTTGTTTAAGAAAAACGGAAGGTGCGTTCGACAGGCCACATGACAATGTTGAACATGCGTTATGATTGGATTGCTTATTTTTTGTTTTTTTTTTTGTAAAAGTTTATTAAGATTTGTATTGGGTATTGTTTAAGAGTATTGGGATTTTTTTATTTTGTTTTGGTGACTCTTACAAATGTTAGATGTTAAAAACAACACATCATGTTATATTGATTGTTAATGTTCAATCATTTTGTTATTTGTGGTTGTGCATTTACCAAAAGAGCACTTTGTTAATCACAATAGGATATGTAAACCGCATTGGATATATCAGTAAGTGCACGGATTTGGTGTGTGTAGCTGTTCAAATAGGATAGGGGTAGTTTAGTCTTTACACTTAATGTATAAAGGCTCATTTGCTAAGTAAGTTTAGCGAATGAGGCCTCATTCGTTAGAGACTAGGCTCATTCATTAAGTTAGGAGCCCATTCGTTACTACAGTGTAACGAATGGTGGCTCATTCGTTAATGTATATCCATTCGCTAAGCATGTTTAGCGAATGGACTATGGAAAGACCTCATTTGTTAATATAGTATAACGAATGAGGCATGCCTATAAATAGGCCTTCCATAGTAGACTTGCATAGAGATCTGTGCCATATTTATTCCTTGTAACATTATGCTGTCGGATTTTCTCTGTAACGTATTCCTCCATTAATGTATCAATCGTTAACGTATGAACACGATCTTAACGTATCGTTATTGCGACTAGATCTAGGCTCGTAATAACGTTTTCACAATATCTTGTCAACAAATAATCAAGACATTAATGCAAAATCTTCAAACTTATTAGATAAAAGAGTAACAAACCAATGAACAAAATCTTGTACATTTCATAAAACAAATTCGTAGATAAAAGGTAAAAATTATACAATGTAATGAACAAATAAATGTGAAAATTCAACATTTCCCAAGCACATCTAATATACAACAAACCGATTACCAAATGGTGGGGACTGTGTTGGGTGGCAAACTATTGGTAATCAATATAGTTATTCTAATGTTGGTGCTATTAAACGGCTTTGTTGTTGGGGTTTAAGTGGTTGGGTCGTGTTGCTTGGTACTGTGTTGGTTGGAAACGTAAGCCTAGGAAATATATTTAGGTTAGTGTTGGTATGTTAGTAGAAGGTTGTGTGGTGCTGGTTTTGTTGTGTTACTGGTCTACTTGTGTCTGTCTTTGTTGCACTAGGTTATGTTGCTAGTATTTGTGTCTGCGTTTGGGTCAGCTTACTGGTATTTTTTACATATGTGGTGCTGGTTTTGTTGTGTTATTGTTAGCAAAAGTTTATTGGGTGGTGTGATATGTGTTGTTAGAAACATATGTTCTAAGTTGTGTGGAATTCAAAATTGGTTGCCTGAGTGTTATGATGGGCTGATAATTTGTCAGATATATTGACCTGCATTTGATGTTGTAACTGATGGTGCTATAATATAGGAATTTAATAGCTCATATTTTAAAATATTGTGCTTTCTTATTTAATTATTAATTTCCATTTTCTCTATTCTAATTAGTTCTTACATTTCTCACTAAAATGATACTTTCTATTTAATCCTTCCTCTATATCTATATCCATCAACATGTAATTTTATTCATAGCTATCAATACATATTTTTTTCTCAATTAATATATCTACATAAACTAATACATATTTACAACGTGATGAATAATTCAAAATAAATATCCTACGCATGCTTGTATTATAATATAACAAAAAATATTCAACATACAATCCTACACAAAAAATATAACCCACACTTGTTCTAAGTATAAGAAAATATATAACCTAAAAAACAATGAAAATACCTCAACGAGCCTTGTGGACCTAGTTCATTGATGACAACATGTGATTCAATCTTATACGGCTATATTGATTACGATTAAGATGACGATAATACGATTAGTGTGTGTAGTGTGTGTATCTGGAGAGAATTTGGTAGAGTAACAGTATATTTCATAAACATAGAATTCTCATTACTTTAATCATAATGTACAGGGTATCTATAGGAGATGAGTTCATTCGTTAACTATACCTTAACGAATGACTCCTTCATTACATTAACATATACGAATGACCATGAGTCATTCGTTACACATATATTAATCACGAATAGCCTTCATTCGCTATCACATTTGTTAGACTGGGTAACGAATGTGATTTACATTATGCGAATGGACTTAATACATTAATTACCAAAATGCCTTTGATATATTAAATGAATATAATAATATAATGTAAAGACTAAGACGCTGAACCATGTATCAACAAACTCCCCCTTGTCTCGAGCTCTTTATACTGTTCAAAATACTTTAACTCTAGAGCATCTTTGTCTTCCAATTGGTGCAACTATGAATCTTGAATTCGTAGCATACACGTACGACTCTCTGAAACTGCATTGCAAGATCATAGTCCTTCACATCTGCAAATCGGATTTGATTATGGAATAACGCGGCGTTATTAGACTCCGATAAGTTAACCAACCACATAGGATCGATCACACAAATGAACTCAGTTTTCATTCCCGATCCTAATACGATCACCGCTTCACTAGTTCGATTATCAAAATACCAACGATTGAACACAGTGAACAGACTCTGAGGGAATGTTTTCATTGGAACCCTCTTCATCGTCTTAGGCGGTTTAACCTATAGTATCATCTTCCTCCAGCCTGTGCGCGGATCGATCTCGTTGAGTATTTGTTGTAGGCACCTGCAGCTTGAAGAACTTGAAGCCACAACGAGCTTCATGTTGAAGATGTTCATAAAACCATTTGGCCCATTGATCTTTACCCCGATTAACAAATGGTCGGTTGGCCAAGGTTCTCACATCCTAATGTGGCATGGTTAATAGATCATGAATACGCTTTTAATAATATATACTTTGTTCCCACTTAACCACATATACCTTATGCTCTGAATCGTAAAGCCATGAAACAATGTTACCTTTTACCGATCTCGGGCTCTTGTACTTTTTCATCTGGTACGCAGATGCTCGAGTCTTCGCTTGCTTGATTTCTTCTCATTCATTGTAGCGAAGGGTCTCGATCATCTTGTTCATCTTCTCAAAATTATGATGAAACATACCATCTAAATCACGTTTCCTCATTATTTCCTTTACCGTCTCAGCACTTGTTTCTGCTTGCATATTCCACCAATCTCGTTCTTGCCTTAGATGTTCTTCTGCAGCGTAGAAGTGTTCTGTTGTAAAGAACGGAATACCAGAATCTGAGTTGTTCATCGTGTACAAATCTGGATACTCCTCTGCAGTCACGTCTTCAGCCTCCACTTCATCAAAATCTGGCACATTCCCATGTGGAATGCCAGTATTCGTACTTGCCTCAAATTCCATTTCAACGTCCACAGTTTTCCCCAATTCTTCGATCTCATCCTCATTTAACCTAAGAAGCAAAGCGATTTTTTCTTTTGTTAACGAGTGGTCAACAACCTCGCCCTCTTCTATCTCATCCGCATTCACCATGCTACCAACAACCCCATCCATACCGACAAATAAAATCATGTTAGCCGCGATCATGTTGACCGATTTAACATTTGTGTAGTCCTTGTATGGTATTATTTGCATGTTATTACCACCACTACCACTAGCACTAGACCCAGCTTGATTACCTGCCGACGATGAAGTACCGCCTGGTTGCCACCCATGTCAGGATCTTAATCATCATTCTTCAGTTTCCTCAACTTATCTTCCTTACATGTGAATTGAAGAATGATCTCATATTGCTTATCCAACCTCTCCCCCTGATTAGCAACAAGGGCTTTCAAATCCTTGTTCTCCTTTTGAATGAACTGAATGTGTCTATACATATTACGCTTCTCAATACGCATTTGTTCCTGAAATACCCGATTAGCTGCCATTTGCGTTTGTTGCAAATGTATCAAATTGTGACAATCGTCAATTTCAGGTTAACCTCGTTAACTCAACTCCGTAAATTCGAACTTTAAGATCGTTGAATCTATAACGCACACTTCATTACATTTAAACTAGGGTTTAAATGACGCTTAACACTTACTACATGTGTAGTCTTTCGGGATTTGCACCGAAACGCAAACGAGTTGACGCAAGCGATTGATAAATAAACGACAAACGTCAAAACACTAATTATGTGATTATTATGTGTTAGGTATATGTGTGTTACTTGATTGTTATGTGGAATGTTAAACAAGAAACAAGAACTAATTAGTTTAGGCTAGAGATGTAACACTTGAAAGATTAGGGACTAGAATGTAACTTGATTATCTATAAATATAACCTTAACACTAAACCCTAACTTATTATTATAAACCTACAACTCTAATCGGCCCTCCCCTTGCTCTTCTTGGCTGCCGTCCACTTTCACACACATATACACCATCAATTCAAGCCTTTGATTGAAGAACTAAGTGCTAGGAAGGTATATTTGATCTTCCTTTACCTTCTTGTTGTTTGATTTTGATGTTTAATGGGTTAATTAAAAACCCTAGGCAGCCGATTTTCATGAGTATGTATGAGTTAACATGATGGTTGTTAAATTCATGATGATTGATAACTAGTATTGATGTTGTTGCTTGATTGATTGTTGTCCTTGATTTGAATTAGAACACAAACCCTAATCTTGTATGTATGGTGTGATTGATATGCATGGATAGTAGTTATAGTGTCTAGAGGGTTATATGGATGCATGATAGTTCATAGATTGTTATTATGTTGAGTTTTGATGTGAACAGATTCTGGACAGAATATATATACGATGTTTAACTGACTGTAACGAAGTGTAAACGTGAAAATTGATTGAGATTGTGGGTACTGCAGTAAACTAGGTTGAGTCTAGTTTCTATAAAGTATAAATTCGTAATTTTTGGATAAGTGGAAGTATACTTTTATGATTTTACAAAAATGTGATGCAAAGCTGAGCTGTTAGACCTGCTGTTAGGTTATGTTGTAAATATTATATCTCATGAACTACGAGACCAATTGGGTTGGTTCCACTTCTGGAAGTTGACTCACTGAGTTAGGAACCAAACCCAAGTGGTCTTGCATTTATTGGATTTTTCGTTTAACGGGAATTTCAAATAACATTCTGTTGCGCATGAATCTGACTGATATGAGTTTACTGTAGTGTTTTGATCATTATGAGCAATCTATATGGAATAAAAATAAGATAAAATATGTTCTGGAAACCTAAGATATGTATGCTTCTGTGGTAATTTTTGGTGAATTAATTGAGACGTTATAATCGGTGAACTAGTGCAATCTTTCAAGTAGAAATTCTGTCATAACGAAACTAGCTGCTGAGTTGTATAGGAATGCATGAAATATGATAGTTTTTATATAATTGTTGTATTTTGACCAAAATACCCTTGCGGGGAATAGTTGCTAGTTGATTGCCATGAATTGACCAAATTGCCCTTATGGGGAATAATTGCTAATAAGTATGTTATTAATACATGATACGAAAGTAATTGCTCACCCACGTATCGTATCACAATTGTACTTGTTTAAGTCACACACGATTCACAAACGAAACACGAAATCTGTTACGTGCATAGGTATTATGTGCCGAGTCTAGAGACTCGTTAAACGTTCCGATACTTAGAAAATCTCTTTGTTATTTTAGAACGCTAGAGAGTTTTCTACGACGCGCATCACTTGGTGATCTAGATCGGATATTCTTCGCAAACAGTGAGTTCACTTACCCCACTCTTAAACTGCTTTCAAACGTTTTTCAATTGGGGGAGATAACATACTCCGATAAACATATTTTCTGAGATAAACGCATATGAAAGATTTTGTTATAAATTATATATCACTTGTAAAGGCTAAGCGGCATACGTAACATTTGAAGTCCCACACATCGGACCGGTTAATATTTGGAATAGCGAGTCACTTTTGGGTAGTACTACTGGGTTTGACAAACCCCACCCGACGCTAAGCTCAACTGGAGGTTGAGTGGGTGTAAATTTTGGCTAACACTTACCATGGTCTGGAGGACCTGGTGACGGGCACTTGATAAACAGTCAGCTTCGGTCGCGAACCACTTAGCGATACTTGTTGTATAGATTAGCTACCTATCGATATATAATTTGACATAACACTATCTGGTAATGCAAAACACTTAAACGCTGTAACGAGGTTACACACTCAAACGTCGTAACGGGGTTACGCAACACTTAAACGCTGTAACGTGGTTACACACTCAAACGTCGTAACGGGGTTACGCAACACTTAAACGTTGTAACGTGGTTACACACTCAAACGTCGTAACGGGGTTACGCAACATTTAAACGTCGTAACGAGGTTACGCAAAACGCTAAACGATTTATCTTATTTTACTTGTGAACTCACCAACCTTGTGTTGACACTTTTAGTATGTTATTCTCAGGTAGCCGAGGCGGGCGCGCGGTTTAGGAGCATGCATTAATTGAAAACATCTTTACTCTGCAAACTTAATTTTAACATTTACATTTGGTTTTAAGTCGTCCTGCGTGACGCAACTTTTGAATTAAGGTTTTACGCTTCCGCACTTACTTTCATTTAAACGTTTTTCTTTGGTTTGGTTATAACTAATGATTCCGATCCTGCCAGTTCACACCCTCTGACGGTAAAACTCCGTTAGTGGATTTTGAGGGTGTGACAGATTGGTATCAGAGCCATTGGTTATAGCGAACTAGAAACTGCATGCATACTAGACTATAACCGCGACGACCCATTAGTTATAATGATACGCACTGCATAGGTTTGTGTAGTCTTGAAATCTTATTTCCTTATCTCCTTCACTCATACGCGCGCATATACACGGCTTACCTGTAGAAATGTCGACGCCACCCTCATCATCATCCGATTCGATGACGCATGCTCACGGGAAGGAACCGCAGTTACCTACTGCCTCGCCACCCCGTGTAGTCCCGGAACTCGAAGCTCCTACACCGAAGAGGTACCGCCTATCCGGAGGCTAGTATGACAACGACGTTAGCTGGGAGTGGTACCCCAACATGATCAGACGTATGGTCTACCGTGAACAAGTTCCCCCATTGCCTCACCCGAACCACCCTGCTTACCCTAACACCCTACCACTTATAACCGAACCTGTAGAGCGAGTTCTCGCAGCTATCGTTTCTTGTTTGGAGCGTGATGTGGGTTACATGCGCTACACAAGAGAAAATGTTTCCAGACTGTTTAAAGACGGAACCGAGACTCAGGAGGAGATTGCCCGCATGGCAGCGGCAATGAAAGATATGCAAGGGGCTAGTGATCAACAAATGAAGGTTATGATGAAGAAGATCCCTAAGAGGAGCCTGAGGAGAAACCTAAGGAAGATCCCGAGGAGGAACCCGAAGAGGAACCGGAGGAAGAACCGGCTGAGCCAGAGGCACACTCGGATGTGTCCTCAGGCGACGACATCTCGGGATGATAATACCTAGATGGCTGGAAGAAACGCTGGACACGGACGTGGTAACATCAGCATGACTGCAGCTGAACTCCAAACTCTGCTGAATGACCATGTGGCGGCCGCTTTAGCCGCACACGTTCAGAATCAAACTGGGGGTCCAAATGGAACATGTACCTTCAAGAACTACTTAGACTGCAAGCCCAGTACGTTTAAGGGCACTGAGGGAGCTATAGGCTTCCTGCGTTGGGCTGAGAAGGCCGAGTCGGCTTTTGAGATGTGTAACTGTCCCCCTGCCAGTAGGGTCAAATTCGCTGCTGGGACACTTGAGGATTCCGCCCTCACTTGGTGGAATTCGAACGTCCAGATCCTTGGATTGGAACTGGCTAACGCGATGAACTGGGAGGAGTTCAAAAACATGATGCGAGAGGAGTACTGTCCGAGGGAAGAAATTTCGAAGTTAGAGTCGGAGTTTTGGTCGTTGAAAATGGTGGGTTCAGAGATTGAAGCCTACACTACTCGTTCGCACGAGTTGGCAGTGATGTGTCCGCGGATGGTGGATCCGCCGAGCAAGAGAATAGAGATGTACATTGATGGGTTAGCACCACAGATTCAGGGTATGGTGACGTCTTCCAGACCAGCCACGATCCAACAAGCGATCCGTTTGGCTCACAAACTGACGGATCAGGCTGTGACCCAGGGTGCGTTACCACCGAGGGGTTCGACTGTTAACGCCCGTGACAACCCGAGTAATGACCACGTCAGCAACAGTAACAACAACAGCAACCCGAACAGCGGGAAGAGAAAGTTTGACAACACCAGATCTTCATCCTCAAACCTCCCACCGCAACACCACTACCGTAAGCCCGAATTTACTCGGAGTTTCAACACTCAGAATCACAACAACAACAACAACAACAACAACGGTAGCGGGCAGGTTTCGAGCGGATATGCTGGGAAATATCCAAAGTGCAACAGGTGCAACTTTCATCATGTTGGTCAGTGTGACCGTGTCAAGTGTCAAAGATGCGGAAAGATAGGTCACCAAACGAAGGAATGTAGAGAAGACCTTGCGGCGAAGGGTGCTCCTAAGCCACCGATGACGACTAAGGGATGTTTTGAATGTGGACAGGAAGGCCATTTCCGGAAGGATTGCCCCAAGCTGAAACATAATGACAACAATGGGGGCAATGGAAGTGGCAGTAACGGTGGAGGAAATGGCAAAGGAAGAGCGTTTGTGATTGGATCGGGTCAAGCCCGCAGAGATCCGCATGTGGTGTCTGGTAAGTTCCCCGTAAACGATTGTTTTGCTTCTGTTTTGTTTGACACTGGAGCTGATAGGAGTTTTGTGTCAAAGGCCTTTAGCCAACTTTTAAACCTTACTCCAACCCCGTTAGACGCTAAGTTTCCTGTTGAATTAGCTAACGGTAAAACTATAATAACAACTCATATATTTGCGGGATGTAAGTTGAAACTGTCAGGTCATGTCTTTGACATCGACCTTATTCCTTTTACGCTTAGTAGTTTCGATGTCGTTGTCGGCATGGACTGGTTATCCGAGAACCGAGCGGAGATTATATGCCATGATAAGATAGTCCATATTACCACCCCTTCCGGCGAGATCATTTCGGTCCGAGGCGAGAGAAGCGGCATGACCACCAGCGTCATTACCCTTATGAAGGCACAGAAGTATTTACGAAAGGGTCATCCGGCAATTTTGGCGCAGATTGTTGAGAAACCCGCGGAGGAGAAACGAATTGAAGACATACCGGTTGTGCGAGACTTCCCGGAAGTTTTCCCGGAGGATTTGCCTGGACTCCCTCCTATTCGTCAAGTCGAATTCCAAATCGAGTTGACACCCGGTGCAGCACCCATAGCACGAGCCCCGTATCGGCTCGCACCGGCGGAACTTCAGGAGTTGTCCACCCAGTTGCAAGATTTGTTGGATAAAGGTTTTATCCGACCTAGCTCATCGCCATGGGGAGCCCCTGTCTTGTTTGTCCGAAAGAAAGACGGGACCTTCCGAATGTGCATCGACTACCGGGAGTTGAACAAAGTGACGGTCAAGAACCGTTATCCTTTACCCCGAATTGATGATTTGTTTGACCAGCTTCAGGGATCGAGTTACTACTCGAAGATCGATCTACGATCCGGTTATCACCAGCTGAGAGTGCGCGAAGAAGATATTTCAAAGACGGCTTTCAGAACACGGTATGGTCACTACGAGTTTTCGGTTATGCCTTTTGGCCTAACCAACGCACCAGCCGTATTTATGGATCTCATGAATCGAGTATGCAAGGCGTACCTCGACAAGTTCGTGATTGTTTTCATTGATGATATTCTCGTCTACTCCAAGAACGAGACTGACCACGAAGAGCACTTAAGGATAATTCTGGAACTGCTGAAGAAGGAACAACTGTATGCTAAACTCTCGAAATGTGAATTTTGGCTTCGCGAGGTTCACTTTTTAGGACATGTGATCAACGAGAATGGTATCCATGTCGATCCCGGTAAGGTAGAGGCCATCAAAAACTGGGAAGCACCTAAGACTCCGACTGAGGTGCGACAATTCCTAGGACTGGCCGGCTACTATCGGCGTTTCATCGAGGGATTTTCAAAGATTGCTCAACCCCTCACCGCTTTGACTCACAAGGGCACTAAGTACAACTGGGGTGACGCGCAGGAATCCGCTTTTCAACTGTTGAAAACCAAGCTTTGTAGCGCCCCTATTTTAGCCCTCCCCGAGGGAACAGAAAATTTTGAGGTATACTGTGACGCATCTATACAAGGTCTCGGTTGTGTGCTGATGCAACTCGAGAAGGTTATAGCCTACGCCTCTAGACAACTACGGGTTCACGAGAAGAACTACACGACCCACGATTTGGAACTCGGAGCTGTAGTGTTTGCTCTTAAGATATGGAGGCATTACTTGTACGGTACCAAGTTTACCATTTACACCGACCACAAGAGTCTCCAACATATCTACGATCAGAAGGAGCTGAACATGCGACAGCGTCGTTGGGTCGAGCTGCTTAAAGATTATGATTGTGCCATCAAGTACCACCCTGGCAAGGCCAATGTGGTGGCCGACGCCCTCAGCAGAAAAGAAACGGATAAACCCAGACGGGTGAGAGCATTGCAACTCACGATTCATGCCAGCTTACCCGATCAGATTCGCGATGCGCAACTGGAAGCTTTGAAAGATGATAATCTTCCATCGGAACTCATGCGGGGCATGAGCGAGCAACTTGAAACCAGATCGGACGGGGTCCGATATTTTGAGAACCGGATTTGGGTTCCACGATACGGAGAGTTGAGAACTCTAGTGATGGACGAAGCTCACAAGTCCCGATATTCTATCCACCCTGGCTCAGATAAAATGTATCATGATTTAAAGGAACTTTACTGGTGGCCGAACATGAAAGCCGACATTGCCACCTACGTGAGCAAATGCTTGACTTGTGCCAGAGTCAAGATAGAATACCAGAAACCATCTGGTCTACTGCAACAACCGGAACTCCCAATGTGGAAATGGGAACACATCTCAATGGACTTTATTACGGGTTTGCCTAAGACACCGACGGGATGCGATACCATCTGGGTGATCGTTGACCGGTTGACTAAATCGGCGCACTTCCTAGCGATTAAGGAAACAGACAAAATGGAAAGACTGTCTCGTGTCTACATGAAGGAAGTAGTGTCGAGACACGGAGTGCCTGCCTCGATCATTTCCGATCGAGATTCTCGTTTTACCTCACACTTTTGGAAGTCGCTGCAAAGCGCACTGGGCACACGTCTCGATATGAGTACCGCATACCATCCTCAGACGGATGGGCAAAGTGAACGGACTATTCAGACCCTGGAGGATATGTTGCGTGCATGCGTCTTAGATTTCGGAAAAAGTTGGGAACCCCACTTACCCTTGGTAGAGTTTTCGTATAATAACAGCTACCACGCAAGTATTAAGGCAGCGCCGTTTGAAGCGCTGTACGGACGGAAGTGTCGATCACCACTCTGCTGGGCAGAGGTGGGTGACAGCCAAATCACTGGTCCGGAACTGGTACTCGAAACCTCGGAAAAGATTGTTCAAATCCGAAATCGCATGGCAGCAGCACGAGATCGCCAAAAGAGTTACGCCGACAAGCGCCGAAAACCTCTCGAATTTCAAGTAAACGATCGAGTGTTACTCAAAGTCTCACCTTGGAAAGGTGTGGTTCGCTTTGGTAAGCGAAACAAACTCAACCCACGGTATGTTGGTCCGTACCGGATAACTGAGCGCATTGGTCTGGTGGCGTACCGACTGGACCTACCAACAGAACTCAGTGGCGTACACGATGTATTCCACGTATCAAATTTGAAGAAATGCCTATCTGATGAAACCCAAGTAGTCCCTTTGGAGGAACTACAAGTTGATGAACAGTTACGGTTCATTGAGGAACCAGTCGAGGTTTTGGATTGGGAAACCAAAACGCTCAAACACAGCAAAATTCCAATCGTTAAGGTTCGTTGGAACTCGAGACGTGGACCGGAGTTCACGTGGGAACGCGAGGATCAAATGATGAAAAAAATGTATCCTCACCTTTTTGAAGGGCTAACCAAACACCGGAAACCGCGAAACCCGGCAAACCGTCAAACATCACCGGAGGTATGAACTAAATTTCGGGACGAAATTTCTTTCTACTAGGGGATGATATGACAAACTGAAAATTTTTCTTACTTTTTCAGACACTCATCACGACTTGACTCAAATTTTCGGGACGAAAATTCTTTAACATGGGAATGATGTGACAATCGTCAATTTCAGGTTAACCTCGTTAACTCAACTCCGTAAATTCGAACTTTAAGATCGTTGAATCTATAACGCACACTTCATTACATTTAAACTAGGGTTTAAATGACGCTTAACACTTACTACATGTGTAGTCTTTCGGGATTTGCACCGAAACGCAAACGAGTTGACGCAAGCGATTGATAAATAAACGACAAACGTCAAAACACTAATTATGTGATTATTATGTGTTAGGTATATGTGTGTTACTTGATTGTTATGTGGAATGTTAAACAAGAAACAAGAACTAATTAGTTTAGGCTAGAGATGTAACACTTGAAAGATTAGGGACTAGAATGTAACTTGATTATCTATAAATATAACCTTAACACTAAACCCTAACTTATTATTATAAACCTACAACTCTAATCGGCCCTCCCCTTGCTCTTCTTGGCTGCCGTCCACTTTCACACACATATACACCATCAATTCAAGCCTTTGATTGAAGAACTAAGTGCTAGGAAGGTATATTTGATCTTCCTTTACCTTCTTGTTGTTTGATTTTGATGTTTAATGGGTTAATTAAAAACCCTAGGCAGCCGATTTTCATGAGTATGTATGAGTTAACATGATGGTTGTTAAATTCATGATGATTGATAACTAGTATTGATGTTGTTGCTTGATTGATTGTTGTCCTTGATTTGAATTAGAACACAAACCCTAATCTTGTATGTATGGTGTGATTGATATGCATGGATAGTAGTTATAGTGTCTAGAGGGTTATATGGATGCATGATAGTTCATAGATTGTTATTATGTTGAGTTTTGATGTGAACAGATTCTGGACAGAATATATATACGATGTTTAACTGACTGTAACGAAGTGTAAACGTGAAAATTGATTGAGATTGTGGGTACTGCAGTAAACTAGGTTGAGTCTAGTTTCTATAAAGTATAAATTCGTAATTTTTGGATAAGTGGAAGTATACTTTTATGATTTTACAAAAATGTGATGCAAAGCTGAGCTGTTAGACCTGCTGTTAGGTTATGTTGTAAATATTATATCTCATGAACTACGAGACCAATTGGGTTGGTTCCACTTCTGGAAGTTGACTCACTGAGTTAGGAACCAAACCCAAGTGGTCTTGCATTTATTGGATTTTTCGTTTAACGGGAATTTCAAATAACATTCTGTTGCGCATGAATCTGACTGATATGAGTTTACTGTAGTGTTTTGATCATTATGAGCAATCTATATGGAATAAAAATAAGATAAAATATGTTCTGGAAACCTAAGATATGTATGCTTCTGTGGTAATTTTTGGTGAATTAATTGAGACGTTATAATCGGTGAACTAGTGCAATCTTTCAAGTAGAAATTCTGTCATAACGAAACTAGCTGCTGAGTTGTATAGGAATGCATGAAATATGATAGTTTTTATATAATTGTTGTATTTTGACCAAAATACCCTTGCGGGGAATAGTTGCTAGTTGATTGCCATGAATTGACCAAATTGCCCTTATGGGGAATAATTGCTAATAAGTATGTTATTAATACATGATACGAAAGTAATTGCTCACCCACGTATCGTATCACAATTGTACTTGTTTAAGTCACACACGATTCACAAACGAAACACGAAATCTGTTACGTGCATAGGTATTATGTGCCGAGTCTAGAGACTCGTTAAACGTTCCGATACTTAGAAAATCTCTTTGTTATTTTAGAACGCTAGAGAGTTTTCTACGACGCGCATCACTTGGTGATCTAGATCGGATATTCTTCGCAAACAGTGAGTTCACTTACCCCACTCTTAAACTGCTTTCAAACGTTTTTCAATTGGGGGAGATAACATACTCCGATAAACATATTTTCTGAGATAAACGCATATGAAAGATTTTGTTATAAATTATATATCACTTGTAAAGGCTAAGCGGCATACGTAACATTTGAAGTCCCACACATCGGACCGGTTAATATTTGGAATAGCGAGTCACTTTTGGGTAGTACTACTGGGTTTGACAAACCCCACCCGACGCTAAGCTCAACTGGAGGTTGAGTGGGTGTAAATTTTGGCTAACACTTACCATGGTCTGGAGGACCTGGTGACGGGCACTTGATAAACAGTCAGCTTCGGTCGCGAACCACTTAGCGATACTTGTTGTATAGATTAGCTACCTATCGATATATAATTTGACATAACACTATCTGGTAATGCAAAACACTTAAACGCTGTAACGAGGTTACACACTCAAACGTCGTAACGGGGTTACGCAACACTTAAACGCTGTAACGTGGTTACACACTCAAACGTCGTAACGGGGTTACGCAACACTTAAACGTTGTAACGTGGTTACACACTCAAACGTCGTAACGGGGTTACGCAACATTTAAACGTCGTAACGAGGTTACGCAAAACGCTAAACGATTTATCTTATTTTACTTGTGAACTCACCAACCTTGTGTTGACACTTTTAGTATGTTATTCTCAGGTAGCCGAGGCGGGCGCGCGGTTTAGGAGCATGCATTAATTGAAAACATCTTTACTCTGCAAACTTAATTTTAACATTTACATTTGGTTTTAAGTCGTCCTGCGTGATGCAACTTTTGAATTAAGGTTTTACGCTTCCGCACTTACTTTCATTTAAACGTTTTTCTTTGGTTTGGTTATAACTAATGATTCCGATCCTGCCAGTTCACACCCTCTGACGGTAAAACTCCGTTAGTGGATTTTGAGGGTGTGACACTATTTGTGTTGGGGGCCTTGGATACTTGGATATGTAATTGTTAAGATATCATCTTACCGTCTTATGTAGAAATCATTGATAATACACAACATTCATTAGCTTGACGGTACCAATAGAGTTGGTTATTGGATTACAAAAGAGAAATCACAAGTATCTTATAAAAACCTCAAATACCTTTCAAGATCGAAGTTATCCTATAGATCATGTATTCATGCTACTTGATCAAAACCAGTTTTAATACTTTTAATCATGCATCTAGTTATAAACAATAGCTAATTTACATCTCATTTAGATTGGATATCCGGTTAGTTATTAACTATCGAATTCACTAGTTTTCTCTCATATACGACTTTTTCTTAAAAGCTTATACTTTGCTTCTAAATTCACAAAACCCATTTACCGTATGATTTAAAATGTCTAATTCAAAAGGAGAGAGTACATATTACATTATCAAATATCATTAACCTAAATGAGTGTTAAGATTTACGACAATATTCATTATTCAAAACTAGTTTTTCTACAGGGCAGCTGGCAAACCCTAGCGTTGAAACACGGGCACTGGTAAAACTCGAGCATTGCGATGATGAGTAGACACGAATTTGGTCAGTATCGGCTGCGTTCTTTATGACATAGACACAATTGATAAATTTCCAGCGTTAAACCCCCCCCCCCCCCCCAAAAAAAATTTCGTTAAATGAACATATAAAATCATTAATATATAAGAAAACAAAATATTTAAAACGGTGTTTATATGGTTGCAAACCCGGGCAGTGGTAAAACTCAAGCGTTGTCAGTACCAAGCATTGATGCGGTAACTTGACACGAATTCGACTTGTTTTGATTACGTGCATTACGGTACCGGAACTAAAAACGAAAAAACATATAAAATTGAGGTGGACCAACGACCATTTTTGGGTGGGTGGGGGGGGGGGGTCGGTTGGTAAATTTGTGCATTGGTAAAACTTAAGCGTTGTGAATCATGGGCTTTAAATAAGGCCACAGGTCTACTCGAACTCAGTCGGCTTCTTTTAGGTTTAAAAAAATTGGTGTTTGGCTTGTTTCCGTTTATTGTAACCGAACTAAAAAACAAAACAAAATTCATCAACCAATACGGTGCCGCCAAGTGACCCAATAACCACTTGCAGCACCAAACTCCTTGTTTATATATGGTATATAATATGATATCAAACATGTTAAAAAACGGACACAAAATATTAAAAACCTCATAAACAAAGTTATCTATACTATATATATAGCATGAGTTAGGACCTCTTAAATTGTAAGAGATACCAAACTCATTGCTTTATATACAATACATAATGCATCAAAAATTTAGAAATAACTCACAAATTTCATTCTTTCAAAATGTACTTACAACTTTGGTCCATCAACTTCACTATCTTTTTTTTGTAAAGTTTAATATTGTAATAGTTACACATATGCCCCCTAATTCAACACCAACTACCCACGACTTTTTAACGGACATAATTTTTTCACACATTAATATTTTTCAAATAAATTACATCATAAAAACGAGCATTTTATTTATTTAATTTGGGTATAACATTGTTATAGTTTTTAGTTTTAAAAAGTTAGCATGTTACGCACTTACCATTTAAAACCGAGTAACAGGTTGAGTCGGGCGAGTTCGGGTCACTTGTAAAAGTACAATAGGGTCGGAATGAGTCGATATAAAAAATGGTTGTGGTTCAGGTTCGAGTAGAAATGGGTCAGGTCAGAATGTTGTCGAGTCGGAACGGATTTGGGACCAAAACGGGTTGGTTTAAAAAAAATGATTTATTTCAAAGTACTGTATATTAGTTAAGCATGTTTTAATGTCAGTAACGTGCATTCCCGTCTGGTTACGCGTGTTCAATATTCGATTACACGCAGCTGGCTTTGCACGAGTTACGCGTCCAATTTTAGGCTACGTAGGCACTGTCATCAGGGTGACGTATGTACCGACACGAACTATGCGTTCAATGTTAAGTTGCGTGCGCGCCCTGCTGCATTGCGCGGACACCCTGCTAGTATAATATAACTGCAATGTCTTTTTGAAAGACCTAACATAATTTAACCAAAACATGAGACTCCTACCAAGTAGATAGGGGTCCAAAGATCCCAACTTCCAATTGGGGTTTCCGTAATAGGCTTTCAGGTGATGGAATTTTTCTGAAACAGAAGATGATGAATTAGGCTACACAACAATGTTTGCAACTGCGGATGTATGGGATCACAATATCGGATTTTCTATAGTTTACCCTGTATTAGAGATGGAAAATAGACCGGTTAACTGAACCGGTTTGAAACAGATTATGTGGAAACCGGTTTGGAACCGATTGAAACTGTAGGTTCGAAACCGGCCAAAACCGAACAAAAACAGGTCAAAACCCAAACCGAAACCTATAAAAACCCGAACCGAAACCGATCGTAACATGGTAAGAAACCGTTTTCAAACCGAACCGAAATCGATCGTAAACCGGGTTTTAGCTTTTGTTGACCAAACTGAACCGATGTTAACTCAAACTAATTTTAAATTTTAAATTTTAAATTATTGTTTCACCTCTACCTTGGTAATGTTAAAGATAAAAACACCCATATGGAAGTTAAGTAAATAAAACAGAAGATATAAACGCAGAAAACACCAAAAATACTTGCAACCGAAACTCCATCTTCCACTTCTACAAAAATTCTCTTTTATTCTCTCTCTCTCTCTCTCTCTCTCTCTCTCTCTCTCTCTCTCTCTTTTCTTTTATAAAACCTGTAAAACATTTTCAAATATTCACCATGGATAAACCCAGCTGATAGAACCCTTCAAAAAGTTCCTTTTGTTCTTATTTCCAACATCATTTCTTCACTAAAACCACCTTTTTGTTCATAAAATCTTAATTTTCTCACCATTTCTCAAAAATCCAAAACTGGGTTTTGTTCAGTTCTTGAATCCAAACAAAACCCAGTTCCCAAATTTACTACA
>NW_027504044.1:0-17835 GCF_021521415.1 Bidens hawaiensis | reverse complement strand
AACCGTTGCTGTTGTATATGATCTTCCTTTCAATTTTTCGAAGATGATATTTGAAGGAATGGTGAGCATCTTGAGAAATCCCAACAGAGAAAAATTCTTAGCTTACCCAAGATTTCTCCAAATTATCTTTAACCGTGTGTTACAAGATTTTCCTACGATGGGAACAACTCATGTGCTACAGAATCCTAATACTTACAAGATGATTGCTAAATTGTCAAGCACAAGCCGTTTTAATCCAGAAGCTGAATTTGTTACCTTACAATGGTTACTCGACCATGATATGGATATTATGCCTGTTCCAGAGTTAACCTCTAAGGAGGAAGAAGAGGATGAGGAGATGGATGATGATTCTGATGATTCTGAAGGAGATGATGGAGGAGTTGAAGGAAATGCTGATAATGATGTACAAGTTCAGGGGGAGGATATGCCTATACCTACACCACCAGCCACACCACTACCCACACCACCAGCAACTCCACCTTCCCCAGCATCACAATAAGAACCAATTATCCAATCCCCACCCATCCAAACACCACCTACCCATGTCCAAAGCCCACCTGGAACCCACGATCAATTCACTGACCAACCAATTACATAAACACAAACCCTTATACAAAACCAATATCAAGATATACATGAACCTTATATCCCACCTCATGTCCCTTCTCACCTATTAAACCTACCAACCACACCATTTCAATCCCCAACCCATTCCAAAAGTCAAGAATAACCAACCTAACCCCAAACCAATGTACCCGATCCATTTTCTGACTTAACACCCTATACCCCTCCCCACGGTGCTTATATTTTCAGAAGAAATCTGGATTTTATTGGTGAAAATTATGATTTGAGAAGAAGAAATGACGAATTGACTGTAGAGAATGCAAATCTGAAAGATCAGTTGGCCCAAGCTTTACTAAACATTCGAGCCTTGGAGGCTGAGGTTGAGAGACCTCAGCTGCACCCAAACAGAGGAGAATATTCAAGTGGCAACTGATGATGTTGTTGATGAGGAGATGGCAGAGGTGGATGTGAATGTTGATAACGATGGTTTGAAACCATTGATGAATGTTTATAGTGAGAGTAATGATGATAGTGAAGAGAGGATAGTTGTGGATGATGATTATGAGGGTGATAAATCTGCTGATGATGAACAGAATTATGATGTGGATGATGTAATTTTGAAAACCTTGTATGGTGATTGTGATGATGATCTATTGATAAAGGAGAAGGAGATTGTGGCTGAAAAGGTGATCAATGATAAAATTCATGATGAAGAGATGGATGGTTTAATGAATGAAGTTGATAATTTCCCAACTGAATCTGAAGAATAAAGAAGGAGGAAGGAGAAGGGAAAGCCATTGTTGAATTTGATGAGGAAGAACCTGTTGATACACAGGAGATGCCTGATGAGGAAGAAGATAGACTTGCTGAACAGGCTGCCAAAAGGCAAGCTAATATTATACAAGAAACACTTGAAAGGGAGAGAATAGACCAAATCTATGGAAGCTGAAGAATTTGGCGAACAAGAAACTCTGATTGAACAAGCCAATATTGCCAAGACTCTTGATCAAAGTGATGATGTTGAGCAGGAAGTTATTGAGGTGCTGATCAAGATGAAACAAGCTGAGGAAGTTGTAGAATTGGTGATAAGAAAGTTCATTCAACCTGAAGCACCAGCCACTACTGAGAAAGTCACTGGTGAATTAGATAAACAAGTGGTGGTAGATGAAGTTGGAGAACTAATTATTGTACAACTTGGCAAGAGATGGAATGAATATGCCAAGAAACTTGCTGAGGAAGATTAAAGAAAAGGAGAAGAAGATGATAAAAAATTTGGAAAGAAATATACGAGAAAGAGGTGTAGATATGATAGTCGTGATCATAGTGTGATGAAGTGGAGAAGAAAAAGGCTAAAAAGGTCGATAAACCTGAGTACATTGTTGAAAGTCCTAGGGAACATGAAAGCCATGTGATGGTTGTTCCCATTCAGATGATTATACCTGAAGATGAACCAAACTTGGATGAACCAAAAATTGATGCACTTGATGATTCAACTAAACAAGATGATGATACTGAAGTTGATGAAAGTTCTGAAGATGAAGATGATGAAAACAATGATGATGACAATAATGAAGGACAAGCTGATAAAGTTGACTTAGTTAAAATAGTTGTCTCCCCTCAAATTGAACTGACTAATGAACATAGGGTAAACATACAACAAAGTCTTTAAAGTGCAAGAGGAAATCATCCACTGGTGATAAGCTTAATCAAACATGGCTATAAGTTTTAGAAGCTAGTTCATATGACAGATGAAGAACTGCAGAATCTGGTTGATAAAGAAGCTCAAGAGATACAGAAAAGGATTGAAAAGAAGAATAGAGAGTCCATGAAATACATAGACTATCTGAGAAAGCATGGATTGAATGAAAAGGATTTGAGTAGAATGAGTTTCCATGATTTGGAAAGAAATTAAAACAATAGAGAGAGAGGAGAAGGAGAGATTGGCTAAAGCGATAAAGCAATCTGAAAAGACTGATAAAGTAATGAAAAAGTAAGGAGGAAAATGCAAATATTTTTTTGATAGAGGAATGGCTATAGAGCTTGTTGACAATCTTACAAAAAAGGAGGTTGAATCCCACTTCAAAGGATTATCCATGCAAAATGAACCTACGAAGTCTGTGAAGATGAGTAGTTGGAATTACTAAATAGGTTGATAGAGGCAAAGGGGAGTTTGAGTGAAATTCAAGGTATGAGAAGAAATGAGAAGTTAAATTTTTACATGTCTGAACTTGAAAAGGATGATCAAGAGAGAGCTCAAGCCTCAAAGACTGCTGAAGTTCCTACTGTTATTGTTAGTGCACAGTTTCGGTGTCCGTAGCGATCGAATAAATTATAGATAGTCTAGATTGAATATCTATTGTAAATGTCCCATTCTCTATGGTTTGTATAGCGAATGAGGCCCATTCGTTATAGTCTAGGCTAGTTCGTTAAGATTATAAGCTCATTCTTATGTAATTTAACGAATGGAGGCTGGTTCGTTAAGGTATTACCATTCGTTATGGAAGCATAACGAATAGAGTCTAATTCTTTATGAAGATATAACGAATTAGACTTAACTTAACGAACTAGAGCATACGGCCTATAAATAGGCATATCCATGCTCATAATTAAGTAATGTACATATTTATAGATGTTGATCTAAGTAATTATGCTCTCAATAAGTTATTTATCCACCATAATGTATTCACTCCATATTATCAATAAAACCATATTTAAAGTATTCATGTTCGTATTGTATAATCGATGTATCGACGCGGCTAGATCTTGGAAGGTTTCAACAGTTATGCAAATAAAACCAGAACCAGATGAACATGGAGACCCATGGGATGATGAAGAAAGAATCAAGACACTGAAGGGAATCATGTTAAACAAAGGAATGAATGAGATTGTATTTGACCATCTTGGAAAAGCTCAATTGAAAGAACTATTTTATGAGCATAAAGAAGAATGGATGAGAGCTGAGGCTGAACAAATGAATCCACAAAATTTTGAAGTTGGTCCTTGTGGAGTTCGCTTTGTTCCAGCTGGGCAGCTTGGAAATCAAACTGTGCTTGTAATGAATAACAAACTGGCTCAAGTAGTCAGTGATAGCATTTATTACTTGATGGCTATGCCTGTTGAGATGATAGTCATAATGTATGAGAAGAAGTTTAGACCAATGGAGGGCACAAAACCCAAAAAGGTTGTTCCTACTAGGCCCTCTGCCTCAAGAACACAGACTTCAACAACCAGAGCTGAACCACAAAGACAAGAGAGGCCACTAACTGATGTGGACCTACCCATAAAGCTCTTCTATGGCTCTATGTCTTATACATTGAAAGTAGTGATGGAAAGTAGAGAATTGAAGAAAATTATTTTTAAAGATGACTTTGCTGACTACAAGAAAGAGCAACTAAAAGAAATGACAAGTCTGGAACTATACGACTATCACAACAGAAATAAACTTGCAGGTAGGCAGCAGAATGAGCTGTCTAATTATCTAAGAAGTGAAGTAGGGATGGGATTCCCTTTGTTAGATAAGAAGAAGTGGAAATTGTCAAAGTATGAAAAGACCAGGAGAGGCAAGAAATTGAGTGACATCAAACATGCTGAATTTGATTACATCTGCAAAGTAGGGAACAAAGATCCTTTGACCAACATGATGGCTTGTATAAGTATGAGAAGAAGGATGATTAGGCCCAACCATAAAGTTCAGCAGAATGGTAGAATTTCAAGAATTGATTATAATGAGAATGATGGTTTCTACATTCTTAGGAACTCAGCTGGACTAACATTGGGTACTATTAAAACTGATGAAGACCTGACTTCCTTCATGATGAGCATCTGAAAGATATAATGCACTGGACACTTCCTGACAATCATCCTCATCAACTGTTTATATTTAAGGAAAGGGCAGGAGCAATGAGAATTGAAAGAAGACAAGCAACCTATAGCTCAAGAAGATGAAGACCATGTTTTAGCTTAGGTTTTGCTTTGTAATTTCCACTTGACAGAATTCCACTTCGTAATATTTTGACTTTGCTATGTAATTTGCTTTTGATTTGATGTGTATTTTTGACTAAGTGTATGTAACCATAATGGTGTTTTGGTACAGCTGAGGGTGTTCCAATCTAGGGGGAGATTGTTGGGATGAGAAAATGGACTTAAGGAAGATTGGAATCTTCTCAACCTCCCTTAAAATGGCTAAGTATGGACATCGGGCACACTTGGACATCCGAGCAAGCTTTTACTTAAGCCTAGCAAGGTATTTTTGCCTTACGGGCAAAGTTATCTTCTTGAATTCTTCTTTAGTGTCGAGCAGGGTTCACTATGTCTAGCAAGGTTATTCTTCAAAGCCAAGCAAGGTCCGAATAAGCTCTTGGCTAACCAAGCTTGTGAAGCCAAGTATTTGGGAGATCTAGCAAGGTTATTCATTAATAAACAACGGTCCGAGCATTCTTGAAGAAAGCTGGTCAAGATGTATTCTAAGGACTTTCTCTAGCAAAGTTCAACTCCTAGCAAGCTACAGTGCTACCAACACAAGTCAAACAGTGTTACCAGCACACTTTAGTTTGCTTTATAAGTTATTCATTAACAAAGAGTTGAAGGGATCCATGAAGAACAGTTTGCTCGTAGGACCATATCGAGCAAAGTTTGCTATGGTCAAGAAAATTGAAGTCTGTTAGGTGAATATTTTCTAAGGAAAATATTCTACGTAAAGTCTACCCGGAGAACTGTTCCCAACTAACTTTTGGTTACCAGGTCTGCTCGAAGAAGACAAAATCTCTAAAGCTTACCCGAAGACCTGTATTACACTTAGTATATTTTGTAATATGTTTTCTTATTATGTATCAAACATTAGGGTTTCTAGAAAGAATGACAGCTGTCAGGAGGCAAGCCTATAAATAGAATGATCTAAGGCACGCCTCAAAAAGAAGAATCCGAACACTCAAAACGACAACGAAATATTCCTTACATTGACTGTGACGGCTGATCTTGTACGGAAAAACATTCCTTTCATAAACCCTAATCGATTTGAATTTGTATGAACCTTTCTATAAATGGAAATATTTTGAGTTAATGATTGTGTGTGTTACATTAGTATTTATTGTGCAACATATAGTGTGTTCCTGATTCCGCCGTTAACAAACGATTGTTCTTTCTTTATATAGTAGTAGGTCGTTGAACCTTCTTGTCAACACATTATAGTGTGGGTTGCAACATAATCGTGAGTGATATATCCTAGTGAGTGATCACAAATAAGGGACCTGACAAGTAGCATGAGCATAGCTAACATAAAAAACATAGGCAAGCTCAACAGAATCAAACACCATACCTATAACATGTTTAAGTGATTGACACCCAACAGGTTTGTGATGTAGATGTCGTGCTCTAATCAAAAACAAGTATTTATGATGCTTAAATACCTATAACTAGTACGGATAAGTAAGGTCGTCTCCACAGGGAATCAGGGGAAAGTGCAAGTAAAGTTCAAAATTATTAGATAATTAACTAAGGTGGACAAAAGATGTCAAGCGATTTATAAGAGATGATTTAATAAAAACACACGGTTACTTGGAAAAGTTTGTAAACAATAATGAGAAAATAACCAAACTCCAGGGTTCGGGTTTTGCGGCAAGTTAAGGAATTGATAAACTTCTTTGGACGGATTCGTGTTAAAAATATGTAAATCAAAAGACTTAACTATTGGCTATGTTGATCGTCATAACTGGATCCGAACAATTGACACGGCTTAATGAAAATCTAATTGATAATCGATTTTACTTATTGAAACACAAAATCAATAATATGGTTAATGATAAACGGGTCAATGACGAAAGAACTTAATCCTAATTGTTGATGACCACAAATCAATAACTAACAAAAGATTAAGCAATCAATATATAAAAACCGTTTAAGCACAAAAGCAAACGCAAAGAATTGATCAACCGAATGATTAACCAAATCCAAATCCAAAGTTAAAGTTTAGAATATCAAAACCTAATCATGCAACTCAACCCTACACCCGGAGATGGTTATGAAGCCTTTAGCCTTGCATCTTGATCTTCATGCTCTTGATGGTTGTGTGGAGGAATGATTTCATGGATCAATTGGATGATGCAAGTGTGTTATGATGGTGGAATATCGCCTTCTAAAAGTCCCTCAACTGATGGTTATTGAATGCCTTCGATATTAGGGTTTTTGGGGCTTAAATATGTAAGAAAAACACCAAAATCACAATTTCCGTCAGACCAGACTGTAAGCTACGGTCTGGCCCGTAAGCTACGGTCAGACCGTAAGCTACGGTCCGGAGACTCTGCTTTACGGTCTGCTAGGCCAAAACACTGTTTCCTTCATAGAATCTTCGTTTCAACTCCGTTTTCCTCCCCGTTTGCGGCCACGTCTTCGTATTTCAATTCTCTATCATCTCATAGATCATAACTTTCATTTCCACTTTATCATGAATGCTCCAAATTAGCTTCTTTAATCTCCATTAAGCTCCGTTAAGCTCCGCACACCTGTAAACATAAAACCTATCAAAGTATTTATGTTCGATACATATAAACAATTAAAACACACAATATAAAACACTTACGGCGTGTACATTTACCCACTCATCACATCCCCACACTTATCATTTGCTTTCCCTCAAGCAAACTCTCATGCAACACATACACCTCGATCGACGGTTCATCAATTATCATTATTAATTCTAGTGAGGTATAAGGTCATACCCAATTCCCAAGAACTGACATTGTCAAGGTTGATAACCCACCAAATAATTTAATGATACATTTTAAAACTATGAAACCGCCCAAACGAGTGTACTTTGTTTCCGGTAAAGGCACATATGTTCATACCCCTCATAATATAACATTTCTCCTCTCGGTTTAATATTTGGACCAACAAAAAATGTGATAGTATCTCTCTACCCTCAATACCAAGTATGAACACAATGTAATAAGCTTGGGAGCAAGTCATATCTCCACCCATTACCCACCGGTTGCATAGAGAAAAGAACTAAGGGTTTTGTTGTGGCTTAGGTTAGGGTGTGGAAGTGGATTTATTTAGTGACTTATGGTGGATGAAACCCAATTTATTGTCACCAACAAACAAACGAACAAACAAACTCACTAACTATTATTTACAACCAATAACGACTTTAAACACGAACTCTTTTTGAGTTTTTCTTTGATTTTTCTTTTCTTTTTTTTTCTTTTTCTCTTTTTTAAACAAGTACTAACATCAATATACACAAACAAATGACCCGAGACATACGTACATTGTGTACTATGCTCGACAAACGACTTAGATACAACTCTTAACATACCGAGTTTCATCAACAGGGTTAAAATAATAAAACGCCAAGGCAAACACGGCTTGTAATGTGAGTTTAAACAAACGAAACGGAAAAGGCACAAACTTGGCTCTTAAGGGATAATGTAGGGTATGGAGTATTATTTTTTTTTTAATATGTACGGCCAATAAAAAGTGGGTTTTCTACAGTCCTATTTCTCCATAGAGGTGGTGGTATTAAGATCTCGAAATGCATGAGACAACCAAGTTCTAGATATCATGGACATACCGGTTACTCTCGATAATGGCACTCAAATGATATGTGTAAATACTATATATTATATGTGTATTATATATAAGGCAAATCTTACACACGTACCGAAGGAATTAGGCTGCCGACATGAAACATGTGTACCTGTCCCCATGACTCGTTATCCCCATATAAACGGTTCATT
Source organism: Bidens hawaiensis (assembly GCF_021521415.1). Classification (NCBI taxonomy): domain Eukaryota; kingdom Viridiplantae; phylum Streptophyta; class Magnoliopsida; order Asterales; family Asteraceae; genus Bidens; species Bidens hawaiensis. The sequence goes on along the minus strand of NW_027504044.1, from coordinate 9,541 downwards.
TTAATTGTCCAATTTTTGAAAAACATTTGCATGGGAAGACTTTCGAGAAGCTTAAAAACTGACCATGACCAAAGACCTCTACTTGGCATTAATACTACCAATTAACAAATTACAATTTCGGCTTTTGCGCACAATCAAGCTACTCTTAAGGCTAAAACTTTCAATTTTTCCTCCATCCCCACACTTGAGGTAGACATTGTCCTCAATGTTTAAAAATATAACTTTTAAAAGAACATTAACGAGGACGGGGTAAAATTTACTGCTTATTATTATTTTTTTTTAAATTTTAAAATAGGGCTTAATGTGATGGTCATAACAATTTATACAATTACACTTTTAACAACGCAACTAATAAAACAAAGAAAATTATGAAAACAAAATCACCTGATATAGGTAACTCGTGTGCACTCGTGCTTGCTCCAGATGAACCTTTCTCCTCAACTCACTCAACAATATCTGCAAACTCTCACACGTGTAGAAGCATGCTTCTCACAATATTAGAATATGCCTTTTAAACTGTTTGCAAAACTGTTGATTAAAATTACCAAGCCGAGTTAAATAAATTTTATAATTAAATTTGTTAAACGAGTAAAAATGTTAAAAGACCTAACTCACTTTCGTAGGAATCACGATTGCATTTAGCATATTCAACAAGCCCTTTAAACCCCCCGATAGCCCGGGTGGATGAGTAAGGTCTCGTGAGGGTTTATAGTGAACTACACCCAAAAAGTTCAAATACAACAAATATATTCACGTACCTTAATCAATCGTAGAAAAGTATGAACGCACCTTGGGTAGCTGCAACTCATGTCAAGATGATTCTTTACTAAAACATTGCAAACTCCGACTTTTCCATGTGTGGCATCCCCACACTTGACTTTTGCTACAATGGAACGCTTGAAAAATAACGGTTAAACAAACTACAAAAAAATAACATAAAATACTAATTGAAAATAAAATCCGGGTTGCCTCCCGGTTAGCACTAAGTTTTTGTCAAGGTCTTCAGCCGGATCGTTACATGGTATGACGTTTACGGTGGTCTAAGCGGACACTTCCCTACCGAATTCCCTATAAAAGCTCGGTAGTTGACACACCTCGGCTCCGGTTCTTCCTTCATGTTCAAGATGTTTGATAAAAAATTACGGGTCAGTGTGAATGAACATTTGCCTTCAAAATTTCCAACATATGCTCGGTAACGAACACGCCGAGCCCACACACTCTTTCTTATCTTTGAAACATCAAATATTGATCGGGGCCGAACCGAGCAATTTCCCACTGAGTTTCCCGTGTAAGCTCGGTAAGTGACATGTCGGACCACACCTTATTTCTCATGGTTAATACTCGTGTAGACCGAATACAAGGCCATTTCATCAAATTTTGCTCAAGGTCATCTAGACTCAGCTTTCTTTTTCTTGAACTTGCACTATTTCCCCCAACTTCATTTATCAGTGTGACTAGTATGGGAGAACAATTAGGATTCACATAGTTTACTTCAATCACCGGTCTTTCAAAGGTTGTTATGTCTTCAACCGGGTCTAAACTTTCAATTTCATGCCCAAAAAGATCAGAACTCTCCCATTTTATATCCTCATCATCAACCACAACTGTTGCATTCATTGGCTCTTCGGTAATTAGAGGAATTGGTGTGGTATTATTCTCCAAAACCAGATCCTCAAATTCATTTTCTGAAAGATCAAGAACCTCTTCTGTCACTTCCTCATCAACCATGGCACCACTAGCCAACTGCTCCCGATCTTGTTTCATTTGGGCCACATCTTCAAATAGTTGACTCATCAGTTCATCTTGGGCAACATTATACGTTTCTTGAAGCTCCAACCTCTGATTTAAAGCCATATTTTGAGCCTCTTGATTTCTATTCTGAGTCTATTGATCTGCTTTTATCTGCTTCAATAACTCCATAATGTCTTTCCAAGACACTTCTTTGTTATCCGATGAATCTTCTTGATCTTGTTGATAATTTCTTTGATATGTACCACCATGATTATAATGTTGAGGGACTTCCTCGTATATTTTTCGAGGATGTTCATGGTAGTAGTAGTAGTAGTCATCCTCCCCTTGATAACTTACAAAACTTGGTGTATCGGACCCTTCAGTATCATACCCTGAATCATCCTCAAACTGGTAACAATTAATTCTCTTCTGAGATTGAGAATTGCTTTGATACGAGTTTTCATGGTTACCTTTACCTGTTGTTGACCCATAATAACCCTTATAATCAGATTAAGGCGATGAATAATTTTGGTACCGCATGTTGCAACCCTGCTGGTTGAAACTCCTTTGATTATCTGACTTGTAGAAGCCTTGAGAGTTAGGTGAAGGTGGGCCATGAATGTGTACGGTACGAGTCATCGTCCTCCACGGCCTTATATCCTTCATGTGGGTCATAAACCCAACTTCACGTCATCTTGAGTTACCTACACACATAAGACACACAAATACCAAACGTAAAACTAACAAAAATAAAATAAAACTAAAAGTAAACAAAACACAAAACTAGCACTTTGCGCGTTGATACCCCGGCAACGGCGCCATTTTGATGTAGATGTCGTGCTCTAATCAAAAACAAGTATTTATGATGCTTAAATACCTATAACTAGTACGGATAAGTAAGGTCGTCTCCACAGGGAATCAGTGGAAAGTGCAAGTGAAGTTCATAATTATTAATTAATTAACTAAGGTGGACAGACGAAGTCAAGCGATTTATAAGAGATGATTTAATAAAAACACACGGTTACTTGGAAAAGTTTGTAAACAATAATGAGAAAATAACCAAACTGGAGGGTTCGGGTTTTGCAGGAAGTTAAGGAATTGATAAACTTCTTTGGACGGTTTCTTGTTAAAAATATGTAAATCAAAAGACTTAACTATTGGCTACGTTGATCGTCAGAACTGAATCCGAACAATTGACACGGCTTAATGAAAATCTAATTGATAATCGATTTTACTTATTGAAACACAAAATCAATAATATGGATAATGATAAACGGGTCAATGACGAAAGAACTTAATCCTAATTGTTGATGACCACAAATCAATAACTGAGAAAAAGATTAAGCAATCAATATATAAAAACCGTTTAAGCACAAAAGCAAACACAAAGAATTGATCAACCGAATGATTAACCAAATCCAAATCCAAAGTTAAATTTTAGAATATCAAAACCTAATCATGCAACTCAACCCTACACCCGGAGATGGTTATGGAGCCTTTAGCCTTGCATCTTGATCTTCATGCTCTTGATGGTTGTGTGGATGAATGATTTCATGGATCAATTGGATGATTCAAGTGTGTTATGATGGTGAAATATCGCCTTCTAAAAGTCCCTCAACTAATGGTTATTGAATGCCTTCGATATTAGGGTTTTTGCTGCTTAAATATGAAAGAAAAATCACCAAAATCACAATTTCCGTCAGACCAGACCGTAAGCTACGGTCTGGCCACCGTAAGCTACGGTCTGAAGACTCTTCTTTATGGTCTGCTAGGCCAAAACAATGTTTCCTTCATAGAATCTTCGTTTCAACTCCGTTTTCCTCCTCGTTTGCGGCTATGTCTTCGTATTTCAATTCTCTATCATCTCATAGATCATAACTTTCATTTCCGCTCCATCATGAATGCTCCAAATTAGCTTCTTTAAGCTCCATTAAGCTCCGTTAAGGTCCGCACACCTGTAAACATAAAACCTATCAAAGTATTTGTGTTCGATACATATAAACAAGTAAAACACACAATATAAAACACTTAAGGCATGTACTATTACCCACGCATCAGTTTGTATATATTTTTCTAGACCTCGAGGATACACGTTCTTCACCAAGTTAATTGTAAACTCCAACATCTAAATCAATAATACTCTATTAAGTATACACAAATTTTAATATAAATTTAACACAATGCTAGCAGAAACTAAAACACAAATATTAAAACCTGTTTTATCAGTAAGACACAATGATGTTACACAAAGGCACAATACTTGTAAAAGAAATCAAATAACACAATAAAAATCGATTTATCAAATTGAAGCAAAACATTAAATCAATTCAATACACTTTGAATCAAATAATCGGATGAACTAAACTGAATCAATCAATTGAATCAAAATAAATGGAGAAAAAATCGTAACAGATCCATCATCTTTCATGGCAGAGTTTGTATCTGAATTCGTACCAAATCCTTCATCGTTCATAGCTGAGTTCGTAATCTTCGATTTTCTTTCAGCGATTAAGATGTAGAATTTGTTTTGATTTATTGATCGATTAAGATGTAGAATTTAGAATTTGTTAAGATGGTCAATTGTATTGATAAGTATCTGGGTTTAGAAAATAAACAAAAAAAAGTTCCAAAAATACCCTTCGTTCCTAAAATCAGGTTGATTGGAAGATTGCCAGGTGTCATAATCCTATTTCTTCTCACCCTTCTCAATTTTTACTCCTTTGTATTTTAACTTTACCCTCATGATGGGACGTCTCTTTTTTTTATGTGTATATGGATAAGTAGATAACCAATGTTCCACATGTATGTTCTTAATCTTCCTTTTTTTATTTTATTATAATTGTATTTAGGCTACCATACTCTCCAAATTTTTATAGCCCCGATGTCCCACTCTGGCCAGACTATGTTGACTTAACTGGACTCATGTTGGCTTCTGAGTTTGGCTTGGGTGTTTCCCACCGGAAACCATACCGCTGACAACCACTTGACAACTGTGCTGTCACCACAAGAGCATAACTCTCTGGCATAACACATGGTGGGACGAAAACCCGGGTGGGCTTAGGGTTTGAACTGACAACCTTTGCACAAGGCCTAACTCAAAACCTTCATTGTAATATCCACCCAAATATGACAAAAGTGGGGATTCGAAATTGAGTCTCCACTGGAGAACTCAAGCCTCCTATCACTAGACCACAAGGGACGATATGTTCTTAATCTTTCTATACATGTGTATGTGGTCACTAGTGTTATATTATTATTTTTCTTATAATATATATATTATATATAAATATTGGAAGGATCTTTTGAGAACTTGATAACTTATAAGAACTATAAGAACTCAATATGGATCACACAATTAATTAAATGGGTATTGAATATGTGGCTGAGATTAAATCTGATTAAAAAATGCAATCAGGAGATAGAATAAAGATTTTTGATGGTTACATAATTACTTTACCTGTATATATATTATATATATATATATATATAATATATATATATATATATAATAATATATATATTATATATATATATAATAATTATATATATAATTACTCTACTTGATTCTCACGTTTAACATGTCAATTTCATTTGTATCAGTTCCAAACTATATATATATATAATATATATATAGAGAGAGAGAGAGAGAGATAGAGAAAGAGATTTAGGTTCAAAGGAGATCTCCAAAAAAAGTGGGGAACTCCCTTCCCAACCCGATCCATTCATCACATTCTTATGGTGCACCCTCAGTCACCTACATCAAATCATTTTTGTAAAAGAAAAAAACCCCTTGAAATAAATCAAAAAAATAATTAAAAAAAATATCGAACAAAAAAATAAAAAAAGTAAAAAAAACAAAATGTTTATCTAGCATCCCGGTCCAAAAAAAAAAACTATCAAGAAATCAAAAATTTAATTAAAAATATAAAAAATGAAAAAGAATATAAAAAGTAAAAAAAAAACAAAAAAAAAAATATCTAGCATCCCCGTTCCAAACCCAAAATAAAAAAAAACTTAAACTTAGTTTAGCCTTCGGGTTTAGTTTAGTTTTTAGCAGGTTTAGGTTTTTAACTTTGGGGGGGGGGGGGGAGGGGGGGCACTTTTCATTAACAATTTACACGTAAAACAACAAATCTCAATAACAATTTACATGTAAAAACAACAGTTCGTAAAGATTTTACATTTAAAATAACACTTTCAATTAACATTTTACACGTAAAATGACAAATCTTATTAATGTTTTACATGTAAAACAACTGTTTTTTTAAGATTTTACAAGTAAAAAATTAATATTTTACATGTAAAATAACAATTTTCATTAACATTTTACACGTAAAAACAACAAATCTTATTAATTTTTTTACATGTAAAAACAATATTTCTTTGAGATTTTACATGTAACCATTAATATTTAACATAAATATTAACACTTTTCGTTAACATTTTATACGTAAAACAACAAATCTCATTAACATTTTACAAGTAAAACAACATTTTCTCTAAGATTTTTACATGTAAAAAATAACATGTTTATTAACATTTTACACGTAAAACAACAAATCTTATTAAAAGTTTACATGTAAAAACAATAGTTATTACAGATTTAACGTGTAAAACATCACGTTTCATTATAATTTTTAATGTATATTCAACAATTATATATATATATATATTGTGATTTTTGTTTCTTTCCTCCTTCTAATAAGATGATATTATTCTTAAAAAAAAACACCGTTGATGTAATGCGTATGTGCATTAATGTGTATTGTATATATAAAAATAGTGTTTTATTGCATATAATACAACACAAATACATTATCTAAATACACAGTATTGAATATATGAAAAAACGACACTAATAATTGTATGCAAAACACATTATCGTATATATGTAAATACAACACTAATGCACATATGCACTATATCGATTTTTTTAATTTTTTTTATAATATAACACTATTGCAAATATACAACACAAACAACTATATATATGCTATTCAACACTATTTCAAATATCAAAATGCACACTATTGCACATATGCATTATTAAAAAAGTCGGTGTATTGCATATATGCATTACTCGTTAAATTTTTTTATTTTTTTTTATTTTTATATTTTTTTGTGGTGAAGAATAACAACATATAAGAAGTATGAAAGAAAAAAAATTTTGAAAAATATTTTTTTAATTAAATTAAAAATACTTCATTATTAGTTCTCTAGTTCTCTCCATAAAATGGAGTTCTGTCATGATCCTCTCCCTAAATATATATAATATATATATAATATATATATATAGTAATATATATATATATATATATATATAGTATATATATATATATATATATATATGAGGGATATTTTAAAAAGTTGATGAGTTGTAAGAATTTTAAAAACTCAATTTTGGACCACACATTTAATTAAATGATATGAAATATGTGGCTGAGATTAAATTTAATTAAAAAATAAATCAGGGGAGAGAATAAGTATTTTTGATGATTACACAAGTTTAAATGTTAGTTACACATGTGTAATAAGTCGATTCGGTGTGTAAAAAATATTGTAATTTTTTTGTACATTACTTACAATTACGTATTACACATGTGTAAAAAAAAAATATTAAAAAAATTGTTACGTTGAGTTCTTTCGATTTCTTAAAACTCAAAGCGGTCTCAAAAGAAATTAATCATATATAATATATTATATATAATATATATATAATATATAATATATATTTATATATATTATATATATATATATTAAAACCCAACCTACGATTATCACAAGAAAGTTAGTGTTCATGAACTATTTTAAGTTATGTTTTAACGCATGTACAAGATAATGTGAGTTTCAATGTGGCGGTTATAATATTAGTTATACATTTTTCTTTTCTGCTATTGTTCCATCATCACGTTTACTAGAAACCCCCCTCCCCCCACCCAAAAAAAACCTAACCCTCAACCCACCCGGAAACCAAAAGACTTAAAAACTTTATCCATAAAAGCTAAGCTAAACCCCATGGTTAAATCGAGTTTTTTTTGGGAACGGTATGATAGATATTTTTTTTTACGTTTTTTTTTTACTTTTTTATTTTTTTTTTTATTTAAGTTTTTGAGTTTTTTTAGATTTATTTTTGGAACGGGGATGCTAGATACTTTTTTTTTGTTTTTTTTTATTTTTAGATTTTTTTTCGTTTTTTAATAGAATTTTCAATTTTTTTCGAACGTTTTTTTTACCGGGAATGCTAGATAAACATTTTAGATTTTTTTAGATTTTTTTATTTTTTCATTTTTTTTGTTCTATAATTTTTTTTAATATTCTTTTTGATTTTTTAAATGTTTTTTTTCTTTTACACAAATAATGTGATGTAGATGATTGATGGCGCACCATAAAGATATGAGGAATTAATTAAGGGTTGGGAAGAGGCTTCCCCAATTCCCCACTTTTTTTAAAGTTTCAAATGAATCCACCCATATATATGTATATATATACATATATATATATAATATATACAATATATATATATAATATATATATCAAACATAAAAAAACAAAAAAAGTAAAAAAACTCAAAATGTTTTTTCTAGCAACCCCGCTCAAAAAAAAGAAGAAAAAACCTTCAAAAAAATTTAATAAAAGGAAAAGATAAAACAAAAACAAAAAAATATCTAGCATCCCCGTTCTAAAAAAAAACCCGTACTCAGTTTAGCTTTCGGGTTTAGTTTAGCTATAAGGCTTCGTTCCCGGCGCCCTACATTGGCATTAGATTTACTCATAAATAAAGTTTTTAAATATCAGAATTAAATTAAACTTTCGCGAAATAAATAAAACTTGTCTTTTACAAAAACGTTCAAACTTGTCTTTTAAAAAACATAACATAAAGGTATCTTAGTTAAACATCATGACAAGTCTTTAGATGTCAGGTTCCTTAGTTTCTGCCATGTGTCTCCCTCAATCCATCTGCTTCAGTCTATTTACCTGTGTGCATACTAAAAGTTAGCTACGCTGAGTGAGTTCTAGTTAATCAGATAACATGCAATACATTCACATACTTATACATACACATCCGAATATGCATATTATATACTTAGCCTGCTTATCTTTCTTTCGTACATACATAAGTATATACCTTCTTTCTTTTTTTTTCATTCTTTCTTTCATACTATAAATTTATTCTTTCTTATTGGTTTTTAAACAACCTTTCGCCCTATAACCTCTCAGATATTATAAGATTCTGGTCACTATCCTCTAAGATATTATGACTATTCAAGCTGCATATCAGGTTGCCTGATATATCATAACTATTTATATTAACCGACTTCCTTTCCAGGCATGCTTTGACATTCATATGGACATTTATAATACCATTTTGTCTTTATCGTTCTAGATGACTTCCCTCTCATGATCATATGATTATCCGTCACAGCACTAATCATTCGTGTTAAGACTCAATTCAAATAAACGCGAGTCTAAACCATATCTATGCTATCCTTGCATGTCTTTCCATATTTTGTCCTTGGTTTCTTGCATCCTCTTGCTGCATTACTTCCGGTTTCACCTTCGTAACACTTGTTCTTGTCCGTGTAGGCAAAATTTCGTGTTCTTCCAAAATTGTCACATACCATGGACACGTCTTCATTTTACTTTATACTTAAGTGTTTCACTTTCATCAGTATCTGCCTTCACTGTAATCAAATTCCTTCCTTTCATTAGTATCTGCCTTCACTGTAATCAAACCTCTATGTAAAACCGGCTATCTATGTCTGACACAATTGACAACGGAACTCCATGCCTTGTCACAATCTTGCTAATA
>NW_027504043.1:0-23419 GCF_021521415.1 Bidens hawaiensis | reverse complement strand
GAATGAGGGTAATGATGCCCTGGTGAAATTTTCCAGATGCCCTCAATAAACAATGAAACCACACAACCCATGGAGAAAGATAGATTGGAAGAAAAAGAACCCGAAGAAGAGGAAGAACCTGAAGAGGAAGAGGAGGACCCCGAAGAAGAGGAGAATCCTGAGGAAGAGTTTGAACCGGAAGAAGAGCATCCCGATAATCTTAATGAGATATCAATGGATGGATCACTCACTTCCCAAAATCCAAGCTACGGTTCTGTTGATCCATATGTTTAATACCTTGAGAAACTCAAGAACCAAGCTTCGTCAAGCTTCCCACCATTCCAAGGTGTGATCCCAACAGAAGAGGAACAAGCTGATGAGATCCGAGAACAAAACTGTGCTGCTAAAACCTATCTCTACCTCGCATCCGACATGACTTACGTTCCGTATCCAGAACCGAGGAATCACTACGAGATGGTGACATTGGGTTACCGCGACCCACCTCCACAATATGGATACCCCAACGTAGTCCCGCAGTCATATGAAGAACATTTGGATCATGCTCTACATGAAACCGACGATTGGAGAAAGAAGGTAGCTGAGGAAGGAAAGAAAAAGAAGAACATGGGAGAAACACTCCTTCGCAAATGTGGCAAGTTAACGAAGGTTGTGAAGAAGTTTTTGAAAGATTGAAGATGGAGAAGAATGTTATGTGTAAAATAGCTTTGTATGATATGTGAAATAAATGTGTAATAAGAACGTTGAAACGTTCTTTAAAATTAAGATAGGATAATCCATATATATATATATATATATATATATATATATATATATCTATCAAATGATATATATATGTATGTGTATAAATAAGTATATATATATCCTTTAGTGATATATATAAGTGTGTAATAAAATGTGTATTAATAAAAGGAATGTTGTTAAAATTTCAGAGATAAAAAGATATATCGAAAATGTCTGAACAAAGTAATAACAACGAGAATGCTCGAAAAGAAAAAGAAATAAAAGACAAGGGGAAAGGCCCCGAGAATGAACGAGAAGAAGAAATTACCGAAAAAATACATGAATAAAATTCAAAAGATGATTAAGAAAGCAGTAAGGGAAGAATCTGAGTTTAGATCACAATCTAGTCAATCTAGAAACTCTCGATCTGTTAATCCTTCTAAATCCCAATAATCCCGTCCAAATCCATCTCGTGTTGAGGAGAGTGTTTATGAGTCTAACGCCGATGGTGGAGTTAGGCGAGAGTTCAAGAAACTCAAAATTAGTGGGTGTTCATTTAAAGACTTTAAATACTATGGACCAAAAGAGTTCCATGGTGATAAGGGAGCCATCGCGACAGTGAGGTGGCTTGAAGAGATGGAGACAATCGTGATTACAAGTAAGTGTAACTGATGAAGAGAGAATTCAGTATTCCGCCTTAATGTTTAAAGGAGAGGCGCTTGAGTGGTGGAATGCTCTGTTGATGAGCAAGGGGAGAGAGACGATGTATGGCTTGACTTGGGAAGAGTTCAAAGCGTTGTTGATGGCAAAATTTTGTCCCATGCATGAAACCGACCAAATCCAAACTAAGTTTCTCAATCTTAAGGTCGCAGGGACAAATCTCCGAGAGTACAATACCAAGTTCCATGAGTACTGTCGCCTTGTTCCCCAGCTGGTTAACCCTGAGTCCATCAAAGTCACACGATACATTTGGGGACTACCGCGGGAAATCCGCAACATGGTGAGGTCTCACCTACCTTAAACCGTCGACTCCGTAATGGAGTTAGCTGGTTATTTGATGGGCGGCATGGTCCGCAACAAAGAAGAGGACAAGAAGGTTTCAACAACAACTGTTCAAAGGAGAACGAGTGGAGGCACCAACTACAAGGGCAAAGGCACAAACCAAAGTCGATTCAATTCAAGTGCTAAGTCATGCAAGATTTGTATAAGGTACCACAAAGGCCGATGCAACTTTGCTCCGCCTCCAAAAGGTGTGAATCATGCAACCGTACGGGTCATGCGGTTGCTGACTGTTGGAAGAAGAAAATGAGGTGTTATAACTGCAAAGATATGGGCCATCTCAGTTTCGAGTGCCCAAAGAACAAACCTGCTGGTGGTGGTGCGGGTGGAAGTGGCCAGAACAAGAATGGAAATGCTCGAGTCTTTGTACTCGACACAAAGAAGGCCGCTGACATGCCGGAAACCATTACCGATACGTTTCTAGTCAACGACACCTATGCTAGAGTTTTATTTGATTCGGGTGCCAATTTGAGTTTTAGAGATTATAGTTTTTGTAGTCTTTTAAAGGAACCTTTAATAAAGTTAAATAAAACTCTAAGCGTCGAGACTGCTAGTGGCGAAATCGTTAAGATCTTCGAAGCCCTTGAAAACGGAAAAACCCTTCTAGCCGGTTATATTCTGCCTATATGTTTGTTGCCCATGAGTTTGGCTGGCTTTGATATTATACTTGGTATGGATTGGTTATCCGATAACCATGCCCATATCATCTGCAATAGCAAAACCGTTGAACTTCAAGACTCTGATAAATGAACGATTCGAATTGAAGGGGACAAAGACGCTGGCCAAGTAAGCATAATCTCCATGATTAAGGCTAACAAATGTTTGAATCAAGGATGCCTTGCATTCATGGCCTACGTCAGTGAAGAGTCCAACCCAAAAGAAATTAAGGATATTCCTATTGCTTTCGATTTTTCTGATGTCTTTCATGATGAACTCCCCGGAATTCCTCCCGATCGTGAAGTAGAGTTTTGAATCGATCTCATTCCTGGTACTGCTCCGATGGCCAAAGCTCCGTATCGCTTAGCGCCAACCGAGATGAAGGAATTAAAGAAAAACTCGATGAGCTCTTGGAAAAAGGTTTCATTCGACCAAGTTCGTCGCCTTGGGGAGCGCCAATTCTATTCGTCAAAAAGAAGGACGGATCTATGCGTATGTGTATCGACTATCGTGCGTTAAACAAAATCACAATCAAGAATCGTTATCCACTCCCTCGAATCGATGATCTCTTTGACCAACTTCAAGGTGCTAGCTTCTTTCTAAAATCGATCTTCGTTCCGGCTATCACCAACTCAAAGTCCAAGTTGAGGATATTCCAAAGACTGCGTTTCGAACAAGGTATGGACATTATGAGTTCACGGTCATGCCGTTTGGACTTACTAATGCCCCAGCTGCATTCATGGACATGATGAATCGTATTTGCAAGCCTTACTTGGATAAATTTGTTATCGTATTCATCGAGTACATACTTATTTATTCTAAGTCAAAGGCTGATCATGAAGTCCACCTTCGACGTTACTTGAATTTCTTAGATCCAAGAAATTGTACGCCAAGTTCTCGAAATGCGAGTTCTGGTTTCACAAGGTACAATTTCATGGTCACATCATCAACGTCAAAGGTATTCAAGTGGACCCCGCTAAGATTAAAGCTATCTCTAAGTGGGAGGTCCCAAGTCGCCAACCGAGATTCGAAGTTTCTTAGGTTTGGCCGGCTATTACCGTAGGTTCACTGAAAATTTTTCTCGAATCGTTGTTCCCCTAACTTCTTTGACTCGTAAGAACATCAAGTATGATTGGGGAACAAAGCAACAAGAGGCGTTCGATATACTTAAACAAAAGCTCACTTAATCACCTATACTGGCTTTGCCAGAAGGTACTGAGGATTTTGTAGTATTTAGTGACGCGTCTCATTCCGGTTTGGGATGCGTACTAATGCAACGCAAGAAAGTAATTGCCTACCCCTCTCGTCAACTCAAAGTACACGAAAAGAACTATACGACTCACGATCTAGAGTTAGGCGCCATAATCTTTGCACTAAAGATATGGAGGTACTATCTCTATGGAGTAAGATTTACCATGTACACCGATCACAAAAGTCTAAAACACATATTTGATCAAAAAGAGTTCAACATTCGCCAACGGCGATGGATGGAAACACTCAATGATTATGATTGTGAGATTTTTTACCATGAGGGCAAAGCCAATGTTGTGGCTGATGCTTTAAGTCGCAAGGAACATGAGAAACCTAAAAGAATTCGAGCATTGCGTCTAGAACTTCAAATTGATCTTTTAGAACAAATCAAAATTGCTGAAGCTCAAGCGATCGATGAAAACCAAATCTTCGATGAAAAACGCAACGGCACCATTGACTCGTTAGTCAAAGGTGAAGATGGTATCCTTAGACTCGGTAATAGGATTTGGGTACCAATCGTTGGAGACTTACGTGAGAAAATTTTGAACGAAGCTCACAAATCTAAGTATATGATGCATCCTGGTAGTGATAAAATGAATCACAACCTCAAAGCGAACTATTGGTGGAATGGGATGAAAAGGGATGTCGCTTCGCATGTGGTGAAATGCTTAACTTGTTTGCAAGTCAAGGCTGAACACCAAAAGCCTTCGGGATTGCTCCAGCAACCCGAACTTCCTGTATAGAAGTGGGAGTTAATTACTATGGATTTCATTACCAAACTCCCAAAAACGAATTGACAACACAATGCTATCTGGGTAATTGTGGATCGATTGACAAAATCCGCACACTTCATACCCATCAATGAGTCGTACTCAATGGATAGATTAGCGCGTATTTATGTGAACAACATTGTTGCTTTGCATGGAGTACCGCTATCTATAATTTCTGATCGAGACAGTCGTTTTACGTCTCACTTTTGGAAAAGCTTCCAACAAGCACTCGGTACAAAGCTAAACCTTAGCACTGCCTATCATCCGCAAACCATTGGGCAAAGTGAAAGGACAATTCAAACGTTGGAAGACATGCTCCGAGCTTGTGTAATTGATTTGGGTGGAAGTTGGGATGACCACTTACCCCTAATGGAATTCTCGTACAATAATAGCTATCACACAAGTATTCAAGCCGCATCATTCAAGGCGTTATATGGCCAAAAGTGTAGAACGCCCGTATGTTTGTCTGAAACCGGAGATAATTAATTATCTGGACCCGAGATAGTCCAAGAAACCACCAACAATATTCTCCAAATCTGAGAACGACTTAAGACGGCACGTGATCGCCAAAAGAGTTATGCCGATGTCCTTAGTAAGCCGTTAGAATTTAATGTTGGTGACAAAGTTCTTTTAAAAGTCTCGCCTTGAAAAGGCGTTGTTCGCTCCGGTAAGAAAGGAAAGTTAAGTCCTCGATTTGTTGGACCTTTCGAGGTACTCGAACGAATCAGCACTGTTGCATACCGCTTGCGACTTCCCGAGGAAATGCAAGGGATACACGATGTATTCCATGTTTCGAATCTGCGAAAATGCTTGACCGATAAATCTTTGGCTATGCCATTAAAAGACGTTGAAATAAACGAGAACTTAAAATTTGTAGAACGTCCAATTCAAATAGAAGATTCGAAAACAAAGAAATTAAAAAGAAGAACGTTGAAAATTGTGAAAGTTAAATGGGACTCGCGTAGAGGGCCCGAATATACATGGGAACCCGAATCGGAAATGAAAAAGAAATACCCCCACTTGTTCTTGTGATACAATCTCGAGGACGAGATTTATTCCAAGGTGGGGAGAATGTAACATCGTGAAAATTTCGAGTTCAAAATATCAACTTTCCAAAGTTAAGGGACTGAAAATGCCAAATTACAAACCTTAGGGTTTAAAGTGAAAATTCTGATTTCTTGTCCTATCGCGATACGCAACGGGACAAAAGATAAGCCCATCGTGTATCAAAATGTCCTATCGCGTACCGCGATGGGATCCAAAATCTTGTCTATAAATAGCAGGTCCGGGATCTTCATTTCCCACACTATTTCGGCTCACGACTTTCTCTCTCTAACATCTCTCTACATCCCCACAATCATATTAACGATCTGCCTCGATAAGTGTGCCCCGATCTCTCGTTTGTGTACCAAAGTTTCCTCGAAATCCGTGCCACCCTCCACCCACATACAACCAAGAAGGTGTTGTTATCATGACGATGAATCTCGTAAAGCGTGTCGTCGAGTGTTAAAAGATTGGTGTTGTCGTTGGCATACCAAAAGTTGATCGAGAAGTGAAGCGGCGTCGGAGTGCTGCTTGAGTTCCTCAGGGTTTCCAATACGCCACAAAGGTTAGGCATAACGACAAATCAATATAATATAATATTATATTCAAGGCTTAAGCCTTAAGTCGAGGTTATACTCGATACCTCGATAAAAGAGAAATAAACATAACAAAGAAAAGAATAAAGAGATTAAGTTGGAAATATATATATATATATGTGTGTGTGTGTGTGTGTGTGTGTGTGTGGGTGTGTGTGTGAGTAAGTACATATATGTATAATCTTTGTTATGAAAATATTATTTAAGCAATAATGAGTATTCTTAAATAATAAAAGAAAAAGAATACATTTCTTAGAGAAGAAGAAACGTCAGGTTTTTATATAAACTAAAAGTTTATAATTACTTTTAAACTAAATGTTTTTAAGTAAAAGAAAATGAACTAAAGGTTCATCCAGGTTGAGTTATAAAATAAGACTAAAGGTCTTAAGCCGGATTGTATATCCGACTAAAAAATGTTTATACTCGTACTATAGGTGCGAGATAAATAAGGGAAAGACCCTCGGACGGTGAGTGAAGCCGATCCCAAAGCGACAAGGTGAATACGCCCCCAAACTTTTATGAAATTATTTTCAAATGAGTCAAACATGTTATATGAAAATTGTTTACAAGGAACTATGTGTTTCTAAAACCGTTATAAATAAGAGTATAAGCCTAGCCCTCAGGCTGTGGTATACGTGTGTCTGGATCCTTACATAGGTGGTACTACGTGGTGGGCACACCGCACCACCCTTGGTCGTAGGACGCTCTCCTGCAGGGAGTACGACCTTATGTGTATATTTACGGGTACTTAATTAAGTCGAACGCTGCGGTGTTTGCTGAGGTGACCTAGAGTAGAGACTCGATTTTATAAATGTGTTGCTTTAACTTTGTTATTCCTAAGTCACGTTGGGCCAAGGCAGGCGTAGTCTCGATGGGTAATAAAGTAAAAGAAATTACTTTTGCGTCTGCGTGCTCACCAGCATTCGTTGCTGACGGATTTTATTTACATCTTTGCAGGTGAACAAAGTTAGAGCTTGGAATGACGAAGTACTATGATATCCGATGGCTCGGATTTATTTTGTAAACTCAAAATGGTGGTTTGTAAATAAAACATGTAATGCTTTTGTTATAACTTAAACGGGTATTTTATAATCCCGTCTTTTTGAATATATATAAATATTACATTTTGATCCTTAAAGTTTATAAAGTCTTCCGCAAATTAACGTAACTCTAATTTATTTACAATTCTGGTACCAACTGTCGATCACACTCCTAGGCCCAAGATGGGGTTGTGACAATTCCACAGTCTCAAGAATAACATCTCGAATGAGCACTACATGAGACCGATGAATTGAGGAAGAAGGTTGCCAAAGAAGAGAGTAAGAAGAAGCAGATAAGAGACAAGCTTCTTCACAGATCTAACAAGATGACAAATATGGTCAAGAAGTTTATGAAGGATTAGGAATTGAGATAGTGTGGTTAAGTGTTGTTATGTAAACGTTATGTATGATAAAATGTATGGATAGGGAAACATATATATATATATATATATATATATATATATATATATATATATATATATATATATATATATATATATAATATATGAAAGGAGGGAAAATTAAGACACTTGATTTTAAGGAATTTACAAATGTTTAAACACATAGTACAATATAAAATGAGAGTAAAGTAGTCATTCTAGCATAATATATCAGGTATTTTCCATTTTTCTTCAAAATAGTTATAACTTTTCCCCTTCAACTTTAATTAATTTATATAAATTTAAAGAAAATTTATAAATTTGGTCCTTCATCTTTTAACTACCTATTCTTTATAATTTCATTTTTAACCCAAATACCCCCACGATTTTTAAATGGTCATAACTTTTTCGTACGTTAATATTTTTTTAATAAAATTGCACCATAAAAACGAGCATTTAATTCTCTTTAATTTGAGTATGATATTGTCATAGTTTCTTTTCTGTTAAAAAAAAAATTTTACGTATATGCATTTCACGTCCGGTTTTGATGGTTTTAAATTAAACCATGAGCCAAGCCATTATTAACGGTTTCTGGTCACCAAAAACTGAAACTAGACCGTTGAAAATAGAAACCCAACAAAACCAAACCATTAACGATGGTTAGGTTTTGTTTTCGTTTGTACTTTGATATTAAGTTGAGTTTAAAATAAGAACTATGAATTTACTTATAACAATAAATGGTTTCACGGTTACAACGAAACAACAAGCACCCATAAATCTACATGATTACCAAGGTATGCATTTCCCGCAGCATCGCGTTGGTACCCATCTAGTATGTATATATATATATATATATATATATATATATATATATATATAAACGTATATAAATAAATGAATGAATAAAATATGTTTTAATAAAAGAATATAAATATTTCAGAATGTCGAACCAAGAACAAAACAATGCGGAAGTCTCTTAAAAGGGGGAAAATAACCGTGTTAAGAAAGAATAAGACCAAAGAATACCGGAAACAATATATGAATCAAATTCAAGAAATGATAAAGAAAGTTGTGAGAGCCGAATCACACATTAGAACCCAATCTAGGCAAACTCACTCTACCGAACATTCCCGAAAATCTATAAAATCTAAATCCCGTCCTAAACCATCTCATCTTGAAGAAAGTGTCCACGAATCAAACATTAAAGGAGAGTTAAATAGAAAGTTTAAGAAACTAAAAATCAAAAGTTGTTTGTTCAAATATTACAAAAACTTTAGCCCTAAAGAATTTTATGGCGACAAGGGCGCCATTGCAACCCTAAGGTGGCTACAGGAGATGGAATTGATTGTAATCATCAGAAAATGCGCCGAGCAAGAAAATATATAATATACGTAACAAATGTTCAAAGGAGAAGCTTTAGAGTGGTGGAACACATTAATCATGAGCAAAAGGAGAAAAGTATTGTACAACCTGTTGTGGGAAGAGTTCAAGGAGATGGTGTTGGCAAAATTCTGCCCAATGCACGAGACCGATCAAATCCAATCTTAATTTCTTAGTCATAAGGTCATTGGAACAAACCTCCATGAGTACAACACCAAATTCCACGAGTACTGTCGACTCGTGCCCCATCTGGCAATGCCTGAATCCAGCAAAGTCACTCGATACATTTGGGGACTTCTGCGAGAAATTAGCGACATGGTGAGGTCTTAGTTGCCTCAAACCGCTGATTCCGCCATGGAGTTAGTTGGGTATTTAATGAATGGTCTGATCCGCAACAAGGAGGAAACTAAGAAGGTGGTGCCGTCAAGCGACCACAAGAAGACTGGAGGTGCTCGATTCAAGGGCAAATGTGTGGAACAACGAAAGACTGGATTCAACTCCAACTACACTCAATGCAAAATTTGTAAGAAATACCATAAGGGTCGATGCCATTTTGCTCCATCTACAACTGTTTGTGAATCATGTCACAAACCCGGCCACACAACAGCCGATTGTTGGAAGAAAACGATGACTTGCTACAATTGCAAGGGAATGGGTCACCTTAGCTTTGAGTTCCCCAAGAACAAGCCCACTATTGGAGGTGCGGTTGAAGGTGGTAAAAATAACGAAAAGAATAAGGGGAATGCAAGATTCTTTGTCCTTGATACGAAGAAAGCGACCGACATGCCGGAAACCATCACCGGTACCTTCTTCGTTAAAGACACGTATGCTAGGGTTCTATTCGATTCATGTGCCAACTTAAGTTTAATAGATTATAGCTTTCGTAGTATATTAAATGAACCTCTAACAAAATTAAGTAAACTTTAAGCATCGAGACCGCTAGTGGTGAAATCATTAAAATCTCCGAAGCCTTATAAAACGGAAAAATCTTATTAGCTGGTTACGTTCTAGCCATTCAATTGTTGCCCATGAATCTTGCTGGTTTTGATATAGTACTTGGTATGGATTGGTTATCCAACAATCATGCCCGTATCATTTTCCATAGCAAAACTGTTGAACTTCGAGCCCCTGATAAATGAACCATTCGAATTGAAGGGGACAAAGACGTTGGCCAAGTTAGCATAATCTCCATGATTAGGGCTAAAAAATGTTTTAAATCAAGTATGTTTAGCATTCATGGCCTACGCCACCAAAGAATCCAAACCAAAGGAGATAAAGGACGTACCTATTGTCTCCGAATTTTCCGACATCTTTCCCGACGAACTCTCTGCAATTCCTCTCGATTAAGAATTCGAATTTAGGATAGATCTTATGACCGGAACTGCGCCAATCGCCAAAGCCCTGTATCGACTAGCGGCAACCGAGATGAAGGAATTGAAGAAGCAATTAGACGAGCTACTCGAGAAGGGATTCACTCGTCCATGTTCAACACCATGGAGCGCCGATTCTCTTTGTCAAGAAGAAGGATG
This sequence comes from Bidens hawaiensis, assembly GCF_021521415.1. NCBI lineage: Eukaryota > Viridiplantae > Streptophyta > Magnoliopsida > Asterales > Asteraceae > Bidens > Bidens hawaiensis. The sequence continues at coordinate 12,993 of NW_027504043.1, read as the reverse complement.
GATCAATGCGAATGTGTATCGACTACCGAGCCTTAAACAAAGTAACCATTAAGAAACGATACCCACTACCTCTAATCGTCGATCTGTTCGACCAACTTCAAGGAGCAAGCTATTTCTCTAAAATCGATCTGCGTTTAGGTTATCACCAACTCAAAGTCCAATCCGAAGATAGTACGAAAACCGCATTCCGAACAAGGTATTGACATTATGAGTTCACGGTCATGCTGTTTGGTCTCACTAATGCCCCAGCCGCGTTCATGGACATGATAAATCGTATTTGTAAACCTTACTTGGATAAATTAGTTATCGTATTCATCGATGACATATTTATTTATTCTAAGTCAAAGGAAGATCATCTTTCGCATCTCCGAATCTTACTTGAATTACTTAGAAACGAGAAGTTGTGCACCAAGTTCTCAAAATGTGAATTTTGGCTTCACAAAGTGCAAGTCCTTGGTCAAATCGTAAACGTGAATGGAATTCAGGTGGACCCCGCAAAGATTGATGATATCTCAAAGTGGGAGATTCCAAATTCGCCAACCGAGATCCAAAGTTTCTTAGGTTTGGCCAGCTATTATTGTAGGTTCATTGAAAATTTATCTCGAATTGTTGTTCCTCTAACCTCGTTAACTCGTAAGAAGATCAAGTATGAATGGGGAACCAAACAACAAGAGGCGTTCGATATGCTCAAACAAAAACTAACCAATGCACCTATAATGGCTTTGCTAGAAGGTATCGAGGATTTTGTTGTCTTTAGTGATGCGTCTCATTCCAGTTTAGGAAGCATACTAATGCAACGGAAGAAAGTAATCGCTTACGCCTCTCGTCAACTCAAGGTACACGAAAAGAACTACACAACTCATGATCTAGAGTTAGGCGGCATAATCTTTGCATTGAAGTTATGAAGACACTATCTCTATGGAGTTAAATTAGTTGTCAATACCGACCATAAAAGTCTAAAATACATCCTCGAACAAAAAGAACTCAACATGCGACAAAGACGTTGGATGGGAACTTTGAATGACTACGATTGTAAAATTGTTTATCACAAAGGGAAGGCCAACGTTGAGGCCGACGTCCTAAGTCGTAAAGAACATGAGAAAACTAAAAGAGTTCGAGCGTTATGACTAGAGCTCCAAGTAGATTTAGTCGAGCATATCAAATCCGCTCAACTTTAAGAAATCAACGAAAACAAGATGTTTGACGAAAAATGTAGCTTCCACCATTGACTCGCTAGTCAAAGGTGACGATGGTATACTTAGACTTGGAAACAAAATTTGGGTACCAATCGTTGTTAATCTCCGACGAAAAATGTAACGGAACCATTGACTCGCTAGTGAAGCTCACAAGTCCAAGTACATGATGCACCCTAGTAGTGACAAAATGTACCAAAACCTTAAGCCAAACTACTGGTGGAATGGAATGAAAAGGGACATCTCTTTGCGTGTTGCAAAATGTTTGACATGTTTGAAAGTCAAGGTTGAACATCAAAAGCCCTTGGGACTGCTTCAACAACCCGAAATCCCCATTTGGAAGTGGGAAATGATAACTATGAAGTTCATCACGAAACTCCCGAAAACCACTCATCAGCATAATGCAATTTGGGTCATTGTCGATAGATTAACAAAATCCGCTCACTTTATACCCATTGACACATATTCGATGTATGTATTAGCACAAATTTATGTGAACAACATTGTTGCTTTGCATGGAGTGCCTCTATCTATCATTTCTGATCGAGACAGTCGATTCACTTCTCACTTCTGGAAGAGTTTCCAACAAGCATTAGATACCCAACTAAATCTTAGCACTGCCTATCATCCCCAAACCGATAGGTAAAGCGAAAGAACAATTAAAACTCTTGAAGATTTGCTCCGCGCTTGTGTGATTGACTTAGTTGGGAGTTGGGATGAGCATATTCCCCTAATGGAAGTATTATACGGCTACACCGTTCGAAGCTATACCGTTCGAAGCATTATACGGCTGAAAATGTAGAACCCCAGTATGCTGGTCTGAAACCGGAGATAATCAATTGTCTGGACCCGAGATAGTCCAAAAAACTACTTACAAGGTGTTACAAATCCGTGAACGACTTAAGACGGTGCGAGACCGCCAAAAGAGTTACGCCGATGTTCTTCGTATGCCGTTAAAATTCAATGTAGGCGATAGAGTCTTATGGAAAGTTTCACCTTGGAAGGGTGTTGTTCGCTTCGGTAAGAAAGGAAAGTTAAGTCCACGTTTCGTAGGACCATTCGAAGTACTTGAACGAATCAGTACCGTCGCTTACCATATGCGACTACCCGAAGAAATGAAAGGAATGCACGATGTATTCCACGTCTCTAATATGTGTAAATGTCTAGCCGATGAATCTTTGTCAATGCGTCTAAAAGATGTTGAAATAAACGAAAACCTTAAGTTTGTAGAGAGATCTCTACAAATCGAAGATTCTAAAACAAAGAAACTTAAGAGTCGAACATTATAATTAGTCAAAGTTAAATGGGACTCCCGTCGAAGCTCTGAATATACTTGGGAATTAGAATCCGAAATGAAGAAAAAGTATCCCCACTTCTTCTAAAAAGCGAATCTCGCGGACGAGATTCATTCGAAGGTGAGGAGGAAGTAACATCATGAAATTTTAGGATCAAAAATGCCAAGTTACAAAGTATAAGGACTAAAATGAAAAATATGGTTTTTCCGCCTGATCACAATACGTGATCCTTCAAGGCCCAACGTCATCGCGTATCTCGATGACGTATTCTAACAACAGACACGTGCCCTGCCACGTGTCCCCACGTGGCACTGTGGCACCACGTCAGCCACGTGGCACACGTGGCAAAGCTACATCGTGACTCGCCAAGGCTAGACGCGATACGCGACGGCCTTCCAATGGCGCATCGCGTATCGCGATGCCGTTCTGGACTCAACCTATAAATAAGTGCAACCAGCCCTCATTCTCACTCACAACTCATTCACAACATCTCTCACTATAACACTCTCTCACTACCTCATAAAGCGTGTCACCGACCTCCTCGTAACCCGTGCCCTACACCGACGTTGCCTCGAAGTTCGTGCCACACACCTACGATAATTTCTTAAAGAACGTACCATCCCGAGACGACCCGACGCCCCGCCTCGAAGTGCGTACCGACAAGTTTTAAAGACTGGCGTGACTCGATTTACGTGCAAGATGGTCTTGAACAAGATTATTCAAGAAACAAGAAAGCGTCGAAGTGTTGCTCAATAATCTAGGGAATTATAAGCCAACCAAGGTAGGGGTAATGTCTGAATAAAATAATAATAAAATATTAAAAGGCTTAGACCCTAGTCGAGGGTATACTCAATACCTCGAGAATAAATAAAAAGAAAATATAGCAAATAAAATATAAAAAAAAAGAAATGTAAATATAAAGTAATTCTTTGTTATTTATATTATTTAAGTTTGTAATTTAAATAATGTATAAGAAAATAAAGTATACGTTTCTTCGAGAAGAAGAAACGTAGTGTTTAGAAAAATGTTTTGAACTAAAGGTTCATAAAGAAAAATATAATCGAGGTAAAATATTATACAAAAGAGAATAAAGGTCTTAAGCCAGATTAAAGATCAGGTATTAACAAAAGGTTATATTTGTACTAGAGGTCCGAGATAACTAAAGAAAGACCGATCAGTGAAGTGAAACTGATCCTTCAAAGGTGAATACGCCCAACTTTTATAAAGTTGTATTAATCGAGTCAAACAAATTGATTACACGAGATTACGTATCTCTAAAATATTATAAACAAAAGTAATCGCTGGCACTCAGGCTGTCGTGTACATTTGTTTGGATCCTTACATATGTGGTTAGACAGTGGGCACACCGCGCCACACCTGGTTATAAGCCTCCGCCACGATGGGTCGGACCTAAGTTACGTCCGAGAGAGGGTAATCATGTATATACTAATGGTAGCTAAGTAATCTTGAACGTTGCGGTGTTTGCTGAGCGGTTTCGAGTAGAGCATAAATTTGTAATTGTGTTTTATGTTTTAACTTGATTATTCCTAAGCCTAAGTTATGCTTTATGTTTTAATTTAATTATTCCTATGCCTAAGTTATGGGCCGAGACCTAAGTTATGTCTCGAGGGGTAATTAAATAAATAAAATGTTTTATGCGCCAACTTATTCACCAGCATGTGTTGCTGACGTATTTTCAAACTGTTTTACAGGTAGTGAAGGTTAGCCGCTTGAAGCATCGTAGTTGGAATATGCGATCTGATGGCTCACATTATTTTTGTTAAATATTAAACTTAAATGGTGGTTTGTATAAAACAAGTAATCTTTTGTAAACACTAAAGGGTATTTTTATATCCCGTCTTTTGTTATGTAAATATTATATTTTAATCCACGCTAATATTTCCGCAATTAACCCGTAACTCTGATTTATTTACAAAAACAGTACCAATTGTTGGTCACACGCAGAGGCCCAAGATGGGGGTGCGACATGGGGTGTGACATTCATCATGCCATGAGCCGTAGCTACCACTGCATCGAAAATAGCAATTCCGGTTCTACCGATGAGTATGTTATAATTAGAAGGGTACCTGACCACAGTGAAGGTAAGCTTCTCGACTGGAGAGAGATCTCCATCTCTAAAATAGACGTCCAGGGTGAACTTCCCAAGTGGAATCACTTTTTCTCTAGTAAACCATTTGAGAAAGTCGTCTGTGTGCTGGAGTTGTTTCTTGGTTTCTTGAGGATTTGATTTAAATATCTTTCATACATAACCTCCATCGCTGCCCCGCGGTCCATGTTGGCTCCATCTATGGAGAAGCCATTTTGCTCAGCTTCCACAATGACTGGAGTTGTGACCTTTTTGTGAGGGTTGGATGGAGGGAAACATATGCACTGTTGGTTCCAGGCAAGTGTTCGTTTTCGTTTACTACAAACTTGAACCATCTTTAACCCAAACAATTTCTTTCCTCCTCCTTTACTATCTTTTGGATCCTTAAGCAGGTGAGCTAGCTCACCGCTTTGGACAGCATTCTCAATACGTTTCTTTAGCTGGAAGAAGTCATTAGTGTGATGGCCAACATTGTTGTAAAAAGCTCAAAATGTGTCGGCATCACGCATACTTGTTGGCTTCAATAGTGGGCGAGGAGGACGGAAATTATTCTTGACTTCTTCAGTTGCTAATATTTCTAGTGGGGGGTTTGGTCAGCACAAAGAAGATCAACTTATCCTTCTCCTGAGACCTTTCTATATGGGAAGAATGGATTCTATCATCTGAACTTTTGTACTTGTGGTGCTTCTTTCCCTCTAAGGGGTGGTTTCTCCAGTCCCCATGGTCATGTGTCCTCGTTTCTTGGTTGTCCAAAGCTTCTTCCCCTTTTAAGTAAGTTCGGTTCTCTCGAAGGCTTCTTTCATAGTTTGGGGAATGCTCTCATGGAACCTTATTATGAGCTTCTTGGCCTTGATGACGTTCATGTACCCCGAAACGCGCATGTTTTCAGAGGCACCACTATAGTTCCAGCATTCTTTTTTATACGTTTCCATGGAAATTCTGAGGTCTTGTTCTTTTTGCCTGATTTGGTGTAGGACTGCAGCATCCTTGGTACACTTTCTTTGTTGAGTGAAGTTGGTTAAGAAGCTTTGGTAAAGGACGTCAAAGGAAGCTATGCTTCTTGACCGAAGGGAATTGAACCAAAACCTAGCAGGTCCTATCAAGGTCGGCATGAACATGTGACAACACTCGGAGTTGTTCCATCTTTCTATGGTAGCTGCTCCCATGAAGATCTAAAGATGATCTTCGGGATCCTCCGCTCCATCATAAGTCTTTACATTAGCCAACATCTTGATCTTTGTTTGGAATACAAAGTTTGCTATCTTTTTGGAGAAGCATGACAAGGTTGAAGGCTTATAAGGTTGGTAAGATTCCAAGTGTGTCAAATCACTTTTGCTAGTAGTGATGATACTTGAGCTTGGGTTACCACAAGATGGCTCATGGCTAGGAGGCCTTGAAAATCTTGCCATTATAAGCTCCCCGACCATGGTTGGCCATATTGAGACATCATCAAGGCGGCCATCTGAGGGTACGTCATACCGGGCAGCATGAGCTGGTTGTAGGTAAGCTTGGGCATATGGAGCATGTAGCTTCCACTATTGGTGCGATCACCATGCTTCTAGCTAGAGGTAATGACATTAGGGCTTCTACTAAGGAGGTATTTGTTGAGGGAGGTACCACAGCGGATGAGCTTTGAAAAAGTTGTTCCATGGTGTATGCTCCTCTTGTGTTAGGGATTATGGGTGAAGCTGTGAGGCTCATCATTTCCCAAGAAGAGCTTGTGTTCTCATATTCTCCTATCTGCGAGCTGCTGAGTCTCTGAGCATTTCTTCTTGTCGGAGAAAGTGTGCTCGTGTTTGAGGGATCATGCATGGGAGAATGTGTGATCTTAGGTTCCTCATATAATATAACCTTATTCTCACCCCTTAGCTTGCTCCTCCTGAGCATAATTGTTCATCAGCTCCTTGAGCTGAAGGAAGTTCCGTTTAACACCTTCCGGCGTCATGTCTATTCTCTCCACCGAAAGTAGGAAATCAATCCTAGGAGAGAATGTTCCGCTTTTAGATGAGGTTGGTGTTTGGAACTCAAAATATTTTGATGACATTACCAACGACCTACTCATTTCCGGAGAACTACAACAATGTTCTCTTCCGGCGAGGAGTTGTTTTCCGGCCGCTCATCGTTCGAAGGAATTGTTTGATTAGGATTACTCTTTTCAGCCATAAGAGAACAATACTTGAGAACAATGGAGCTAAAACTACCGGAATCGTTATCCTAAGTAGCGCTAGCCCCATAGTGGGCGTCACTTGTTGCTACAACGAGATTGCTAACACTAATGATATGAGGATCCAAGAGTATGTGCCAAACCAGAGCTTCCTAACCTGCTAAGAATCAAAGAAAACATGACCGGTTAGTCTCACCGTAGGAGGGGGCCTCCTACGATCAACCTGCGGGGTGAGAATCAGTGATATGATACAATGAAGAGATTGTAGGAGTATGAAGAGAGAGTAGACAGGAAATAATGCGAATGAGAATGAATATACCTTTGGTGAGATATGTTATTTATAGGCAGTCGGAAGCTTCTTAATGGGAAAAATGTCAGCTCTCCTTTCAGCTTATGCAGACTGTGTGTATGCGATTTTCGTGTAACCTTTGCTCAACTTTTATTTATCTTGTTACTTTTGCTTTATGGCAGACACCAGCTTTTCGTCAGCCTTGACTTTATTTGACATTACTGTAGCAAGAGCTTCCTGGTCAACTTAGGAAACTTGCTGGGTAAGTGTCGAGTTTCGCCATTTGACAGCTTAAGCTTGCTACTCTTTTATTCCTAAACTTCCTATCTTGTGAGCTTATGTTTGCTGCTATTTTATTCTTAAGCTTCTCTAGCTTGTGAGTGGGTAAGGGTACCCACGTCATCATCTGATATTTGAGAGACTTACGAGTTAGCTGAAATTAACCAATAGTCATTAGGGTGCGCCAAAAATTTAGAGGTAACTAGTAGTGGAGAGCATAGTTCGTTTTCAAATTCATTTCACAAATCATTATGTCGCAAACATGAACTTAAATCATTTGTAAGCACCCTAAACATACCAAGACTCCCTAGCATAATTAAACATTGATGAGATGACTAAAAACAAACATCTTTGATATGGCATCAATTGGAAGTTTTTGTGTAATGCAATAGTAAAGTTAAACCATAAGAAATTAAAAGAGAAATGCTAGGTGTTAGTACCACGGAATATTTATTCTTTGCTATTCATTATTCTAGTTAACTACATCACTATCCTTTGTAATAATACAATTTGTGAGGAATAGGAGTTAGGTATACAGTTTTATCAACATAGCATATCAATTCATTAGACCTATAATGAATAGATAGGTATACTCGATGAAGCAAATGACACTTCTGTTAGGCAATGAGAATAACCGAGGCTCTCTTAAAGCTGAACAAGAAAGCTTTTCAAAAGGGAAAATTCCCTAAACGACCCAAAAGAAGAAAGAGAAAAAAAAAAGGTACTTTTTGAGTCAAGATTTCCAAAACAATCCAAATAATATGGACTGAGGCGACATCTTGGAGAAATAAACGACGAAATTTTTTAACCATACAAAAGCTGACACGTGTAAGGACTCTGACATCTCGTCTGTTCCAAACCATATTTTATACTTAACTCGCTTTTTAAATAACCGTCTCTCCAGACGGTTTTTATATGTTTCTCGTCTGGTCCGTTCATATTATTATTATTCATAACTTTATTTTCATCTTTATCTATTCATCTTCTTCATCTTCATGAAACGAAAGGGAAGTCACACCGTACACTCTTCATCTTCATGACAGCCGGAGGTTCTCCGGCGACTTATTCGAGCGAATCTCAACCGGATTCAGCGACCTGCAGCGCGTGGAGTCACACCGCGAAGGGAAGTCAAAACACGCCGCCATGCGCACCGGCGGCCAGGACTGCATTAACGAGAGAGTCCGGTGCGGTGGGTTGTTAAGTGGGTTTATGATTACGTCATCCTCTTCGTCTTCTTATTTTGTGGCTTCAAACCCTAAGTAGATATCATCGGTGCCGGAACGGATCACGGCGAGCAGCATTCACGGAGCGGAGCTGGGGGTGGGCGTTAGCAAGTCCGATGAGAGCGTTTAGTAAACCATCATCATCAGCTTCATCAAAAGCTTCAACAAGAATCAAACACCAAATTTGAATGCAGTACCTTCATTGTGTATGTGAGAAGCTAAAGCTAAAGATATTAATATCATTATTATTATGTTTTTTTTTTTTTCGTTTCATTTATGTTTAGGAATAATAATAATATGAACGGAACAGACGAGAAACATAAAAAAACCGTCTGGAGAGACGGTTTATTAAAAAGTTAATTAAGTTAAAAATATGGTCGGAACAGACGAGATTTTTAAAAATCTCGTCTGGTGTGTCAGAGTCCTTACACGTGTCAGCTTTTGTATGGTTAAAAAATCTCGTCGTTTATTTCTTCAAGATGTCGCCTCAGTCCATATTATTTGGATTATTTTGGGAATCTTGACTTAAAAAGAATTTTTTTTTCTCTTTCTTCTCTTGGTTAATTTAGGGAATTTTCCCTTTTCAAGACCCTAGGCCAACAGTTGGTCAACGATCCTCTTCCCGGTCTTTTCATTGACTTAGGACTTAGGATATAGTTATCTATTTCTTTTCTAATTTAATTATATATATATATATATATATATATATATGTTTAAGAGAAAAATGATATTATTGTAAGAAATGTGAGAAATGAATATGAACCACTAGTTTTGTTTTAAATTTTAAATGCTTAAAGCTAAATAAAAAAAATATTAATTATTCTCTTTCTTCAATTAATATTACTAATAAACATAATTACTTATTTATTTAATTAATATAACTAATTAAATTATTATAATTAGAAAATATTAAGAACTTATTTATTTTTATAACTTACTTTGTGTTTCTTGAATTTTTATCCTACATAAGTCTAACTTTTTCATACATTAAAATTTCTTTCTATCCAAAACTAATTTCTTGCGACTCAATATATTAATATCCATCAACACATACTTACATTATGATGAATAATACCAAAAACTAATTTTACATGTGTTTGCATTAGATATCAACAGAAAGCATACAGCCTATACAAAAACGTATAATCTACACTTGTTTTAAGAATAAGATAACATATAACATACACACGAAAAACATTTAACCTACACACAAAATTCATCATCAATAAAATACATACGCATATGAAAACATATAACCCACACACAAAAAACATATAACCTACACACGAAAATTTTATCTTACACAAATACAATTTATTCATACATTAATTTCTTTTCAAAACCAATTTCTTCAAACTCAAAATATCAATATCCATCAACATGTAGTTACATTGTGATAAATAATACAAAAATCTATCTTACACGTGGTTTACATTAAATGTTAATAAAAAATATACAACCTACACAAAAACATATAACCTACACTTATTCTAAGAATAAGAAAACATATAGCTTACATATGAAAAACATATGACCTACGCATGTGTAGGGTATGTGTATCTTTGTGTAGTTTATATAATTGTTGATGCCGAATTACATATGTAAGTTGTATGTTTTTTGTATGTTGTATGCTTTTATTACTCAAAACAAGTGTACGTTACATAACTTTGTGTAGGTTGTATATTTATTGAACTTAAATACGTTGATATATGCTAATATATTGAGTGAAAATTATTTTTTTAATATAAAGAAATAGTATTATATGAATAAATTGTATTTATGTTGAATAAAATGAAAAATGTGTAAATAAAACTAAAGTAGTGCTTTTATCTTTTCAATTATTATAGTTAAATTAGTTAGATATATTAATTAGAGATATTTACTATGGTTATATTAGTTGTATTAATTGGTGAGAGAGAGTGCATTTATTGTTGTATTTACATCTTTTTTTAATTATTTTTAAACATTTAAAACTTAAAACAAAACTAGTGGTCCATATTTATTTCTCGCATTTCTTGCAATAATATCATTTCTCTCTAGAACTTAAACATATATATATATATATATTAAGTTCTAGAGAGAAATGATTTTATTATAAGAAGTGTGAGAAATGGTTTAACCAATCAGAACATTTCTTTTATTTGGTCTTTTAATTAATTAGATGAACATTTATGTTAAAAATCCAATTGTTTCTATTTGGTAACTAATAAATTGGTTAGTGATTTATGGTAAAATATTAAATTATGATAACCATATAAAAGAATCTGTTTTGTTTACTATTTTAAATGTTTTTTTTAATTTATTTTTTAGTTAAAAATTCTTTTTATAAAAAATCATTAATAAGGTAATATGTTACGATAGTGTTTTTTTTAATATTATCTTTTATTTCAAAGTTATTTTAACAATAAAGATACAAATACGATATATAGCTGATTGAACAAAATCTACATATTTGTTTTGCCAATCACTTTTAAGGATTTTGTTAATATTCACAAATTAATCTCTATAAAAATGATAATTTAAAATACGAACAACCTAGGCTACATGGTTTTCATTCAATTTAGTTAAGTTGATGTAAAATTTTAATTTAAAAATCTTTAAAATAAAACTATGCGTAAAGATGGACCTTTTCAAAAATAAACATATACATATATTCAAGTTAATTTGTTAGATACAACTTACATAAATAAATCGTACTTCACATTAATGAATTTTAAAATGTACTTGCATACATGGCAAACATCCTACACCGTAATACACAAACTTGTGTAGGATGTTATCACTATTGTGTAGGTTGGAACCAAATTTGTGTAGGATGGCATCAATATTTGTGTAGGATTCGTAATAGACACATATGGCTGATAAAAAATGCAAGAGAAAATAATAAATAGTTGATACATGGTATACCATAACATACTAAAGTTTAAATAAGGCATACACAATGGTTTTTGCTTATTTCCTTTTGTGTAGGCTTGAATCAAATTCGTGTAGGATGTTATTAATCTTTATGTAGGATGTTATTGATCTTTGTGTAGGTTTGAATCATAACTGCAATCAACCTTCTTATTCCTTGTTGTGTCTTACTTTTTTCAACAAACAAATGTATTGAGAAAAAATTAATGCAAATTAATTAAGTATTTTCGGATATAAGGGGAATTTGTTTTGGTAATTGTAGTTGACCAAAGCTAGGCTTCCCTTAACATACTAGGGAAATTACCTCATTGTCCTTTTTCATTATAAGCCATTAAAATCAATTACAGATATGTCACATTCAACATAGTCCATTGATCAATCTTAATCAATGGTAGGAAATCACTTCTCACACTTTTTGCAATAAGATGACTTCTCTCTTGAACCATTCCCTATATATATATATGTTTGATTTCTTTTTAGAACCACTTTGAGTTTTAAGACTCGAAAGAACTCAACATAACAATTTTTTTTTTAATTTTTTTTACACAAATGTAATTTGTAAGTGTAACTAACGTAAAAAATTATAGTATTTTTTTACGCACCGAATCAAATTATTACATATGTGTAACTAACATTTAAACTTGTGTAATCATCAAAAATACGTATTCTCTATCCTGATTAATTTTTAATCAGATTCATTTTCAGCCACATATTCCATACTCATTTAATTAAATGTGTGGTCCATATTGAGTTTTTAAATTTCTTACAACTTATCAAGATTCAATCATGCTCACAAAGTTACTATTCAATATTTTAATATTTTATTAATTATAACCACAAAATCACAAGCCATAATTCCATAAATAAAAAAACGATGGTTTTTATTTTGTTTATTTTACTTTATATTTCAACTAATTAAAATATTTAACAAACTATGTTTATAAACACTAAACTTGGAAAAATGTTGGTTTTATATGTTTTATTTGTTGGTTAAACAATTTTTTTAACTTTGATTTCATGTTTTTTTATAGTTCGTCTTTAAAATGAGCGAAACTTTTTCCATGATTTAAAAATATTACATCGTCGCATGGTGTTTTATCCACGCTTCAACGTTTGATACCTAGCATTTCAAAAATATATAATTTTTTGCTTACTAATTTATTTTTATAAAATTGTGTTTGTACCGTCGATACTAACCGAATTTGTGTTGCTTCGCAGCTGTAAGGTGCCGGTTTTTTAATTCTACATATAATAATTTTGTTTTCTTTTTTGCATTAACGGGTTTATTTATTTTGTTTAGTTTCGATGTCGTAACTTGATACAGACTGAATTTGCGTTGACTTGCAACGTGTTTATGGTTTAACTTTTTTACTTATGTTTCTTTGTTCGATTTAACAGGCCTGTCGCAAATTACAGAGTCCTAATCCTAGTTTCAATCTAAAAAGATGAAGCACACACAGGGGATATTATCAAAACCTAATGTTCAACAACATTAGGCTATGAGCCTTATTTCGACTAGTTCAGAATGAC
>NW_027504042.1:0-31053 GCF_021521415.1 Bidens hawaiensis | reverse complement strand
CGTTGTTCTTGCTTCAAGATCTCTTCTTCTCGCACCAACAAAGTGTAAATACCCGTCATTTTCGATATCAAGTTCATCCATAGTCCTGGCTTCCCATCCCGGGCCATAACACGTCAAAGTTGTTCCCGGTGAAGTCAAGCCGACCATCGGTATTACCTATTAAGTAAAGAGCATAAATCAAGAAGTGTTAGGCTAAACGTACACCCCCTCCATTACCTGTCATACCCCCTTCCCTGAACTTTGACTTACTTCAACAATTTTATTTGACATATTACTACTCTCTAAAATTTTTTTAATTGTATGGTCTCTCCTAAAAGTTTTATTTTTTTTTCTTATTTCTATAATCTTTTTTTTTTGTCTCTCTTTTTATGTTTATATCCTTGATCATAATAATATTTATTGTTATCATGTTGATGCATTATTATATTTAAACTATATTTGTATATGTGTGTGTGAGAGAGACTAATACTAATATTGATATTGATATTCTTAAAAATAAAAAAATATATATTAATAACATTAACATGAATAAAAATAATTAATAATAACAACATAGTTTTTAATTTGATATATTAGTGAAGACTTTAAAGTTAAACAAAATGTTGAAAGGACTAATATGTATGTAAATAATGTTAAAGGTAAATGGTAATTGATTTGGTAAGTTCAGTGGGATGTACATTTAGTAAAAATCATATGAAAGGGGGTTACGTTTAGCAACACCTATCAAGAAAAGGTTATATTCGAACCATTTGAATATTTAGTCATCACAACTATGGAATGTATTTATCTGCATCTCACAATTATTGTGATTGTGCAACTGTGTTCCTTAGATTAAGATCATGGTAGGCGTGTAAAAAAATCCGAAATATCCGTAAATCCAAATTCAATTTATTCAAAAATTCATATATCCATCCAGCTTTGAACACCCTAGAGAATGTATTATACTGCACTAATTTTTTTAAATCAATATGTCAATGTTACTCGTATATTTATTTTAATTTCCTTCTTAAATCAACTTCCCCATGAAGTTGGCATGCTTATGTTTGTGAATATGTATGGTATATATGACTGCATGCATATATATATATATATAGGGGATGAATTTTGCGAGAAGTGATATTACAGCGAGAAGTGCAAGAAGTGAAGGTATAACTCCATTAATCCCTAATTTCACTCTCTTTTATATGATGTTACATACATATATGTAGGTTGATTGTATTTATGTCTTAATTACACATTCAAACCTACCTACAAACATATAAATGTACCGAGCCACGTTCAAACCTATGTACCTACACACATACAAAAATACATACGTACACATATACAAACATACGTACCTACACACATACATATACACCTACACATAAGAAATGGAGTGAAATTAGTGATTAATGGAGTTACACATTCACTTCTCGCACTTCTCACTGTAAAAAAACTTCTGAAATGATCCAATACCTATATATACATATATATATATATGGGAGTGATATTTTGAGAACTTTGATGAGTTGTAAAAACTTAGATGATGAACTTTGTTACGTTGAGTTTCTTTCGAGTTCTTAAAACTCAAAGTGGTTCTCAAAAGAAATTAAACACACACACACACACACACACACACACACACACACACATATATATATATATATATATATATATATATATATATATATATATATATATATATATATATATATCTATAAAAGGTTTGGATCAAATACAAATGAAATTAACGTGCTAATTATGAGATCAAGTATAGTAATTATGTAATTACTCTATGATGTAATTACATAATTACTCTACTTGTATATATAATTACTCTACTTGATTTTCACAATTAGCAAGTTAATTTCATTTGTACGTTAACTTTTTCCTATATTCCTATTTAAGTTAGTGTTACATACGTGACACCCTAGAAGCGCGTGAAATTTGGTTTGTATTTAGATATCTCATATTTCTGATTAGACGTCAAGGAAAGAAAAACGTCTCAAAAAATCTTTCTTGTTTCTTCGGTTGTGTTGTCAAGTCATACCAAACTTAATTTGTGTTTTCTTTTCTTTCTCCCCTCGTATGGCAATTGTATGAATGTGCAGTCATAGGTGATGTTTGACGTCGTTAAGGATCCACGAATTCGGTTAAAGAATGAGCCACGTAAAAACAAACAACTTATGATAAGAAGAACGAATTACTAATCTTAAAGGTATACTTAATACTTCTTCTATAGACTCTAACAAAAGTTACATGTTTTGTCACTTGTCACTCTTACATTATCGTCACAATTTTTTAAAAGTTTATTTATATTTGTTTTGTTTATGATTTTGTTTTTCATAAATTACTTGTTGAGATGAATTTATTTTATATACATCCCTTGCGTATCCATCTGCATAATAAACAATAGGTGTACAAACCAGGTATTTTTAGAACTGGTTTCGGGTATAGTCGAAGTATTTGACCAGGTTTTCTGTATTTTTTGGGTTCTGGGTCGAGTCGGCTTTCGACCGAGTAAAGTTGGAACCGGTTCCGGTGGGCCCAACTCAGGTCCGGTTCCGGACTTCCGGGTAGATGTCTAGGGAGAAACCCAATACCGAGCCATACCCGCGGGTCGGGCGTGAGTAGAAACCGTTTCCGGGTCATGTCTGGAACAAGATATTTTGTGTACCTCTATAATACATCACCGCAAAGCGTGAGCCATTTAAACAACAAATTCGGCCTTTACCATTATTTTAACACAAATAGAACAAGATCTGCTTAACAAACCCCAAACATATAATAGATGAAATTTAAACATAACAAAACCTAAAAACCTGACCCATTAAACAACATAATTGGGCTTTTTTATTATTATTATTATTATTATTATTATTATTATTATTATTATTATTATTGTTATTATTATAATTATTATCACACAAATTAAACAACAAAACCTACTTAACAAGGCCCAAACCAATAATCCCCCGTATTAGGCCAAGACCTCTCTTTAGCTTTACTCAACAACACTCTACACCAAGCAACCCACCCTTCCCATGACACTCTTTTATCCCAAGCATACCCCCACTCCAACAACAGACCCAAACCCGTTTCGGCCTCGGTTCGAGCCTCCTCAAACCGCCCTCGGCTCGCATAAAACTGGCTCAACAACACATGTGGTTCACCCACAAAAGGGTTCATCTCAACACACACAACCAACAACTCTTCACCCTTATCTTTATTCACCTTTTGGTCATAAACAGCCTCCCAATACAAGTCTCTAGCCATGATCTGATCACTCGGGTCAAGAATGTTGACACACCCGTCGAAAACCCGTGGGACCACTAGCTCCAACTCTTCAAACCCGCGGTTAGATAGCTGTTCTCGACTCAAAATCTCTTCGTCCCGAACCAATAAAGTATAAATAGCCGCCATTTTCGATACCAAATTCATCCACAACCCGGGCTTCCCATTCCCGGGCCATAACACGTCGTAGTTCGTGTTTTCTATGAACTCAAGCCGCCCGTCCACGTTCCCATGCAACTCGTCTTGATAACCATAATATTGGTCACCAAAGTCAGCCATTGTCACGAGGACAAAAATAGCTAGTACTCGTCTTGGTATAACTATCGGTTCGTCGGTTCTAATGTGTTTAACCTCAACACCATTCACCGGAACACCTTCATGAAGCTTATGCCTCCATGTTTCATCTTTTGAACACTCTTTTGAAGCTTGAAGGTGTTCCCTAAGCTCGGAATCAGTGTAACGAAACACAAGATCATCGTGAATAAGCGTGTGACGAGGTACAACGCAAAACAAGTGGATTAACTCTTCGGCTACGTGTCCAACATGTTGTCGAACGGTTTCTCGGTCTTTCATTGGGTCAAAGATCGCAAGGCCGTGGTAGGAGTTGGAGTAAACCGAATGGAAGAGACTGAAGAGACATAGAGAGTCGGGTGCCTTCCATAGCTTTAAAATGCGGTAGACGTGGTATAAATGGTCTGAAAATGTGCCCAGCCGGTGCCAGCATTAGCCAGCACTGGCTGAGCGGATGATGGACAAGAGGGTTGGGAGGTTTTTGTCGATTGACTCGACGTCGTCGCGGAGGAATGGGCGGGATGATTCAATGAGGTCTTGTAGGTTTTTGTTGGTATGAGAATTAGATGAAGTTGGCATGTTTGTGTTTGTGATAAGAATGGAATAAGATGTGCATGTATTTATAGATATATAAGTTAAGTGTTACGTGTCTTAACAAATGTTTGGTGTTTCGACAAATGTTTTGTGAAGTCACAAAACTCCATTTGGATTTTTGTTCTAACATAATATCTCTTTTCGTATGTCACATGCATGAATATGTGAGTCTTGCGGAAAAAAAAATGAGTTTTCGGGCCAAAAGCGTTATTCTGAGAACCTGCAAAATGCCCGGTTCCGGATAGTTACGGATAGAGGTGCACAAAATACCCAGTTCCGGACCCAACTCGGAACCAGTTCCTACCCGAGTACCTGTACCCGACCGGTGGGTACGACCTGGTAGAGGTGCACAAAAGAACCGGTTCCTACCCGAAACCGAACCCGGCCCGCGAGTACGGACCGGACTTTGGGTTTCCCATGGAACTGTACCCGGAACCGAAACCGACTCGGACCTGGTGGAAACGGTTCTGCCAATACCCGGTCAAAACCCGACCCTACCCTACCCGAAACCTGGAAAAAACCCGATGGAACCAGTCAAAACCCGGTCAAATACCAGACTATATCCGGAATTCCAAACCGGACCAGGTTTTGACTTTTGTTGACCATACACGGTTCCCGTTCCTGAGAATACCCTGTTTGTGCACCTCTACGACCTGGTATCGGATTTCTCCCAGGAAGTGTACCCGGAATTGGGACCGAAAATAGCCGGTCAAACCCCTACTCTACTCGAAACCGAAAAAAAACCCACAAAACCAGGTCAAATACCCAACCATACCTGGAACTGGTTCCTACCCGGTTCCGGAAGGTACCAGGTTTGTGCACCTCTAGTTAGAGATGTTCAAAACAGTTTGGGATTAGGAACCTCTAACCGGTTCCTATAATCAAAATCCCCTTTTAAACCGGTTCCAGGGTCGAACCGGTTAGGGAACCGAACCGGTTCTCCCACCCTCGGACCCCTAACCTATGGAACCGGTTCTTACCGGTTCCTACACTGTAACCGGTTCCAACCGGTTACAGTGTAAATTTTTTTTTTTTTTTCGTTTTTCGTTTGCGATTTGGATTCTAAACTACGATTCGTATTTGTATAGCATGAAAAATAAACAAAACAATTAACATAAAATTCATTTTATTTACTTTAAGAAGTTCAAAAAAAAAAAGGTTACATGTTTTAAAATCTTCAAAAACAAACTAATAAAACATTAAACTTATAAATATAAAGTTGTGACATATTATTTCTAGAAAAGCCTTCTTGTTCGTCGTAATTATTGAGCAGCGACTTCTTCCTCGGAATTACTTGTAGAAATGCCTTCTTGTTCGTCGTGCACTCGAACATCAAGTGGTGTTTCATCTTCGAGAGTGGTTACGTGTTGAATACGATCGATTGAGTCCAAGTGATCCTTTAAGCAAATGCACATCTCCACCGACTCCGAATTTAGTCTTGTTCTTCTCACCGATATTACCCTGCCACTAAGAGAAAAAGCGGATTCCGAAGCTACCGTAGAAGCTTGGACGGTTAGTAAATCACGGGCCATGGTGGCTGTAACACCCCGACCAAAGGCGGATTATACATCGGGGCGCCACATATTGTTTCATTACTCGTGACACTATTTGGGTGTCAATATTTAATAAATACATTCATTCGCGCACGCGCAAAGTAAACACAAGATAACATAAAGCAACATAATTCATTATATTATAAGGCAAAATATTCGAACAACAATAACTTGTCTTGATACATTTTAATCTAGGTCCAAAAGTAAAAACGTCCTACGTGTCCACAAGCTCCAAATGTAGCTACAGCAAACCTGAACATGTGTTAAAATAAAACGTCAAACACTTGCGTGTTGGTGAGAAATCAAGTTTAATACAATACATAGATACCAATAAATCTGCGCGCAACACGTGTATGTCTGGTGTTTAACAAGGGTGCAATCAGATTGTGATCAAGCCTAAATAGATCATAGCTCATAGTTCATAGTTCAATCCGTGCTCCCAATTAAGCACAAAAACAAGAAAACATCTGTGCAAGTGTAAACAAAGAAAACCGTAAACGATAGGTCTCCCGTGTTCATCTAATGGATCCATGAAAACTTCGGAATAGGCCGAACAAAGCGGTTAATGATACACACATACAAATAAACAGCCAAGTAAACGTCCTCAACACATGGGATACTGCGCGACTAAAGTTCATAAACAAGTTTAAGACTCTAAGTTTGTATGAACACATGAACATCCCAAAACATTAAAAGTAAAAAGGGATTAGGTACGAGATTACTCACTTGATAAACGATGCGGTGTAAGATAAAGCAAGAACCAACTTTAAACAAACACAAGTTAACCTATAATTAAAGATTATTGTTTTAACGATTTGCTTTAAGTCTTGATTATAAGTTAGCATAATTAATAAGTAACTTAAACAAATTATTATATATAATAGATTACCGGAAAACAGGGCAGAACAGGGAGGAAGACGGAGGCAGAGAGGGAGGCGGCAGAGAGATCAAGGAGGAGGTTAAAATAAGTGTTTGTGTGTGAAGTGTTAGGAAAATAACATTATTATTTATAGGGAAACCCTAGGGAACACAATCCCTAGAAAAGGGGAAAAGATCTCCAAGGCAAACAGAACAAGACAAACCAAAAGATAACAAAAGATATGACGGCTGCAGGAAAAGAGAAAAAGCAAAAAGGGAAGACTGACAGGGAACAGTAAACAGGCATGGGAGGTGTCAGAAAAGGTACTGGTCAAGCATGGAAAAGCAGATCTCCAAAGATAATGTCAGTCACTTTTTCTGTCAACCAATGGGGTTGGTGCGCATGCTGCGCCGAAAGTAACTTTTCAGACATAAGGCAGGTTAGGTCAACAGCACAGAAGATAAGACATCACAAGAGCAAACGGCTAGATTAAACAGAAGAAAACTCAAAGGGTTTAGCGCGAGAAGGCTCGAGCGCACGCGCGAGGGCGAAGGCTGACAGAGCAAACCTTAGCGCGCCGCGGGAAGAACTATTATCCTTAGCGCGCCGCGGGAAGAATTACCATTCATAGCGCGCCGCGGGAAGAACTTCCGTTCTTAGCGCTTCGCGAGAAGAACTACAATTCTTAGCGCGCTGCGGGAAGAACTACAATTCTTAGCGCGCTGCGAGAACAGTTCGCCTCGCGTATGCAGGAACAACTGGTCTTCGCGCAGGCTTCCTTGCAAGGAGTCTGGCGCGTGGAGCTGCGCAGACAACCTTAGGCGGGAAGAAACAAAGGACAAGGAAAGTTAGGAGAAAAGAGGGAAACAAGGCTGAGGGGTTAAACAGGAGGGCGGGACGGCGACAAGAGAAAGAAGGCGGAAAGAAGAAGAGGGACGGGACGGAGGAAAGGAAAAGAGAGGAAGAGGCGGGAAGGAAAATATTATTATTATTAAAAATAAAGTATAAGTACAAATAAATATTAAATCATAAAAGAAAGAGATCGGATAAGGGAAACGGGTACCTGGGTCGGGTCGGATCGGGTCAGATGTCACAGTCTCCCCTACTTTAAGAAATTTCGTCCCGAAATTTATCTCGAAGTAGGTTGCGCAGAGAACAGGTGCGGGTACTTGATCTTCATCTGATCTTCCCTTTCCCATGTAAACTCGGCTCCGCGCTTGGACTCCCAGCGAATTTTCACGATAGGGATGCGACTGCGCTTGGTTTGCTTTACCTCACGATCCATAATCTCAACAGGCTTCTCAACGAAATGCATAGATTCATCAACTTGAACTTCATCAAGTGGAATGTGAAGGTTCTCGTCAGCTAAACACTTCTTGAGATTGGATACATGGAACGTTGGATGCACATTACTGAGCGCGGGCGGCAGGTCAAGTCTGTAGGCAACTTTTCCCACACGCGCGAGAATCTTAAATGGTCCAACATATCGAGGAGCAAGCTTACCTTTCTTCCCAAAGCGGACAACACCTTTCCAAGGCGACACTTTGAGGAGAACAAGATCACCAACTTGAAATTCGAAAGGCTTTCGCCTGCGATCTGCGTAACTCTTCTGTCGGCTTCTGGCAGTCAGCAGATGATCACGGATCTTGGCGATTTTATCGGTTGTCTCTTGAACAAGTTCGGGTCCTGTGATTTGAGTTTCACCCACTTCGCTCCAACAAATCGGGGAGCGGCACTTACGACCGTAAAGTGCTTCAAATGGGGCCATACCAATACTGGAATGATAGCTGTTATTATAAGAGAACTCGACCAGAGGTAGGTGTGAATCCCAATTACCTCCAAAATCAAGAACACTAGATCGGAGCATATCCTCAAGAGTTTGAATAGTTCGCTCAGACTGTCCGTCAGTCTGAGGATGATATGCAGTACTCATGTCCAAGCGAGTTCCTAGCGCAGATTGGAGAGATTTCCAAAAGCGAGATATAAAACGGCCATCGCGATCGGATATGATGCTCAAAGGAGTACCATGACGGCAGACAATTTCCTTGACATAAAGCTGCGCGAGTTGCTCAACACGGTAGTTTTCACGAATGGGCAGAAAGTGAGCAGACTTAGTCAAACGATCCACTATTACCCAAATGCTATCATGTTTGCTTGCTGTCAAAGGTAACTTGGTAATAAAGTCCATCGCTATACCTTCCCATTTCCACATAGGAATTTCTGGTTGTTCGAGCAAACCAGATGGGCGTTGGTGTTCAGCTTTTACTTTAGAACAAGTCAGGCATCTAGCTACGAACACAGCAATATCCTTCTTCATACCGGGCCACCAATAAGTAATGCGCAAATCCTTGTACATTTTATCGGCGCCAGGATGAACGGAATATCGAGATTTGTGCGCTTCACTCAGGATATCAGCGCGAAGATTCTCATCAAAGGGAATCCAGATGCGATTGAGATAGCAGAGAATTCCACTCAGATTAGGGACAAAGTGCGCTTCCGCGCCACACGCTAACTCGGCGCGAAGGTTACCATTACTGATGGATGCGCGCTGCGCGTCGCGAATGCGTGATTCAAGATTGCTCTGAATCGGCGCAAAGTGAAGCTGCGTGCGCGGCAAGATACAGTTAAGCTGGCAGGGTTTTCGGCTGAGCGCATCGGCTACCACATTAGCCTTACCAGGATGATACCGGATCTCACAATCGTAATCGCTGATGAGTTCGTTCCATCGGCGTTGCCTCATGTTGAGTTCCTTTTGATCAAAGATATGCTGAAGGCTTTTATGGTCGGTGTAGAGGATACACTTAGTACCATAAAGGTAGTGTCTCCAGATCTTCAAGGCAAATACCACTGCGCCTAGTTCGAGGTCGTGAGTTGTATAATTCTTCTCGTGAACCTTGAGTTGCCTTGATGCGTAAGCGATAACCTTGCCTCGTTGCATAAGAACACAACCGAGACCTTGGTTGGATGCATCGCAATACACGACAAAATCTTCATTACCCTCAGGTAGCGCAAGAACAGGAGCCTCACACAACAAACGCTTGAGCGTCAGAAAGGCTTCTTCTTGCTTCGAGCCCCAAATATACGGTTTACCTTTGTGCGTTAGAGCTGTTAAAGGCAATGCGATCTTCGAGAAGTTCGAAATAAATCGCCGGTAGTAACCAGCTAAGCCTAAAAAGGAACGGATTTCGGTAGGAGTGGATGGCGTAATCCAGTTCTTGATTGCTTCAATTTTGGATGGGTCGACATGGATACCCATCTTGTTAACAACATGGCCAAGGAACTGTACTTCATCCGACCAAAAGTCACACTTGGAGAGCTTAGCATAAAGCTGCTCGGTTCGAAGCTTTTGCAACACCAACCGAAGATGTTGCTCATGCTCGGCCTTGGTCTTAGAATAAATCAGAACGTCATCGATAAACACAATCACGAATTTATCCAAGAAAGGCCTACACACCCGATTCATTAGATCCATGAAAACGGCGGGTGCGTTGGTTAAACCGAAGGACATGACCAAGAATTCAAAATGGCCATAACGAGTTCGAAAAGCAGTCTTCGGAACATCTTCATCGCGGATGCGCAACTGGTGATAGCCAAAGCGGAGATCAATCTTGGAGAAACAAGAGGCACCTTGGAGTTGATCGAAGAGGTCGTCAATACGCGGTAAGGGATACCGGTTCTTAATGGTGAGTTTGTTCAACTCGCGGTAATCAATACACATGCGAAACGATCCATCTTTCTTTTTAACGAACAACACCGGAGCACCCCAGGGCGAAGAGCTAGGGCGAATGAATCCTTTAGCGGTCAACTCTTGAAGTTGACTTGCCAATTCTTGCATCTCAGCGGGCGCAAGACGGTAAGGAGATTTAGCTACGGGGGAAGCACCAGGGACAAGATCAATACGGAACTCGACTTCACGAGCGGGAGGGATACCAGGAAGATCATCAGGAAAAACTTCAGGGAAATCACGCACAACAGGGATATCGCGAAGCTTCTTCTTTCCTTCATCGGGTTTGACCACATGGGCTAAGAATGCAATACACCTTTTCCGCATGAGTCTTTGGGCTTCGGCGCAAGACATAAGCTTAAGACCACTGGAGGGTTTTTCGCCGTAGATGTGAAGATCACCATTTTCTCGAGGTATGCGAATAAACTTCTTGGCGCAAATAACTTCGGCGCGATTATTCGAGAGCCAGTCCATACCAATGATAACATCAAAGCTTCCAAGAGGCATGGGGATGAGGTCGATCAGGAAATCGTTTTCGTTAAGGTTAAGCGTGCAATCTTTAATCACTGAGTTAATTAAAACAGTTTCGCCATTAGCCAATTCAACTGAAAAATTTTCTTTTAAATCGCTGCGCGGTCGCGCAAGCTTCTGCTCAAACGCGCGAGAAATAAAACTTCGATCGGCGCCAGTATCAAAAAGTACAGAAGCATAAAATCCGTTAAGCAAAAATGTACCATTAACTACGTCATTATTCGCTTGCGCTTGGTGCGCGGTTATGTTAAAAGCTCGTCCGCGCGTCACTTGGTTCGAAATCTGGTTCACCGGATTAGCTTGCGTAATCTGAACTTGTAGTCTCGGGCACGCGTTCCGGAAATGACTGGGATCACCGCAGTTAAAGCACGATCTGGGTCGTGGGTTTTGGTAGGTTGGTTGTGGGTTCTGCGGGTAGACTGGTGGCATTGGCGCAATTGGATTGGCGGGAGGGACTCTACAGTATTCGGCTGAGTGACCAACGCGGCCACATCGGTTACATTGTCGACACGGGGTCTGAGTTGGGTGGTGAAGTCTACAGGTTGGGCAAAAGGGTTGGTTTCCTGTGTAAGGTTTCTTAGTTGGCGGGGTAGGGAGTGCGGGATTGGTTAAGGCATAGTTATGGACTACAGGAGGTGTTGGGTAGGTCGACAGTGGGTTAGGCGCGTAAACTGGAGGTTGGTAGGTGGGTTGCTGGACTATGGGCGGGCTGGTAAGCGCGTAAGCTTTGCGCCTGCGCTTGAGGTTGTTACGGTTCGAGGGTTCTGGTTTGGTTTCTGTTGGTTCAGGGACAGTTTTGGTGGGTTTGGTCTTCTCAGTTCCCCGCAGGAACAGAGTTCCTGCTCTGACATGGTTGTCGCTGAGCACAGCGGCCAACTCGATGGCGTCAGAGAGGGTTGCTGGGTTTCTGGCCCATACAGAATCTTGAATTTCCATGGGGAGACCCCCAAGAAATTTCTCTATGGCTCGGCGGGAAGGGGTAACAAGGTGAGGGACAAGCAGGCTTAGTTCATGGAAGCGCGTCGCGTACTCGCGCGCTTCACCGCTGTACTGCTTAAGATTCCAAAATTCTTCTTCCAGGCGCTTAACTTCGTTGGGAGGGCAGAATTCTCGCGTCAGAATTTCTTTGAATTCCTCCCAGTGCATGCTAGAAGCAGCTTCTGCGCCACGCGCATGAGCTACTCCATTCCACCATGTAAGCGCTCTAGATTCCAGGACACTGGAAGCATATAGGGTTCGTCTGTCTGAGGGGCATTGGGTGTGGAGGAAAGTGTTTTCAATCTTCTCGAGCCATTGGAGCATCACGGTGGCTCCTTCAAGACCTGTGAACTTTGGAGGGTTACCCGCGTTAAAGGACTTAATGTTGTAACCAGAGGTGTTAGCATTGTTTTGGTTTAAGGCTTGGGCTATCGCGGCGGCCATTTCCCGGGAACGTTGCTGCGATCGTCTGCGCGAGGCTTCTCTCCTCTGATGACGGCGAGATAACGGAGGCATTCTATAAAAGTTTTAATTTTTGTTAATGTCTTGGTTTTAACGCAAAGTATAACCTCGAAAAGCTTGGTTTCACGGAGTCAGTTACTGTCAAAAGTTAAAGTAAATTAAATGACCCTAAATGCAGACTTAATAAAGGTAACAAATTCGAATCAAGAATCGACAATTCATGTATCACCATGACTTTCCGAATTCCCAATTTAAAATATACGAGCAAACGAGTATTGGAGATTGACGATTCATGTATCACCATGACTTTTTAATCTTCAATATAAAACATACAAGAAAATGAGTATTGGAGGTTGACAATTCATGTATCACCATGACTTTTCAAGTCTCCAACCTCAGGACATAATCGTAAATGGAAATTGAAAATCAACTATTCATGTATCACCATGACTTTTCGGATTTTCAAATCCAACAAACGAACATGTAAGTAAAATTAATAAAAATCGAAATTCAACAAAAATCGAAATATCGCGAAATAAAACATAAAATCATATACTGCGCAAGCGCGAGCATATTCATAAATAACGAGTAATTAACAATAAGCGCGCAAACATGAGATTTCTCTCATGCGTGAGAAGGGACTCTTAGGTATTCTAGGCCGTTACGTCTAACCACCTATCCTAAAGTCAACGGGCTCTGATACCAATCTGTAACACCCCGACCAAAGGCGGATTATACATCGGGGCGCCACATATTGTTTCATTACTCGTGACACTATTTGGGTGTCAATATTTAATAAATACATTCATTCGCGCACGCGCAAAGTAAACACAAGATAACATAAAGCAACATAATTCATTATATTATAAGGCAAAATATTCGAACAACAATAACTTGTCTTGATACATTTTAATCTAGGTCCAAAAGTAAAAACGTCCTACGTGTCCACAAGCTCCAAATGTAGCTACAGCAAACCTGAACATGTGTTAAAATAAAACGTCAAACACTTGCGTGTTGGTGAGAAATCAAGTTTAATACAATACATAGATACCAATAAATCTGCGCGCAACACGTGTATGTCTGGTGTTTAACAAGGGTGCAATCAGATTGTGATCAAGCCTAAATAGATCATAGCTCATAGTTCATAGTTCAATCCGTGCTCCCAATTGAGCACAAAAACAAGAAAACATCTGTGCAAGTGTAAACAAAGAAAACCGTAAACGATAGGTCTCCCGTGTTCATCTAATGGATCCATGAAAACTTCGGAATAGGCCGAACAAAGCGGTTAATGATACACACATACAAATAAACAGCCAAGTAAACGTCCTCAACACATGGGATACTGCGCGACTAAAGTTCATAAACAAGTTTAAGACTCTAAGTTTGTATGAACACATGAACATTCCAAAACATTAAAAGTAAAAAGGGATTAGGTACGAGATTACTCACTTGATAAACGATGCGGTGTAAGATAAAGCAAGAACCAACTTTAAACAAACACAAGTTAACCTATAATTAAAGATTATTGTTTTAACGATTTGCTTTAAGTCTTGATTATAAGTTAGCATAATTAATAAGTAACTTAAACAAATTATTATATATAATAGATTACCGGAAAACAGGGCAGAACAGGGAGGAAGACGGAGGCAGAGAGGGAGGCGGCAGAGAGATCAAGGAGGAGGTTAAAATAAGTGTTTGTGTGTGAAGTGTTAGGAAAATAACATTATTATTTATAGGGAAACCCTAGGGAACACAATCCCTAGAAAAGGGGAAAAGATCTCCAAGGCAAACA
Source organism: Bidens hawaiensis (assembly GCF_021521415.1). Classification (NCBI taxonomy): domain Eukaryota; kingdom Viridiplantae; phylum Streptophyta; class Magnoliopsida; order Asterales; family Asteraceae; genus Bidens; species Bidens hawaiensis. The sequence continues at coordinate 16,993 of NW_027504042.1, read as the reverse complement.
GAACAAGACAAACCAAAAGATAACAAAAGATATGACGGCTGCAGGAAAAGAGAAAAAGCAAAAAGGGAAGACTGACAGGGAACAGTAAACAGGCATGGGAGGTGTCAGAAAAGGTACTGGTCAAGCATGGAAAAGCAGATCTCCAAAGATAATGTCAGTCACTTTTTCTGTCAACCAATGGGGTTGGTGCGCATGCTGCGCCGAAAGTAACTTTTCAGACATAAGGCAGGTTAGGTCAACAGCACAGAAGATAAGACATCACAAGAGCAAACGGCTAGATTAAACAGAAGAAAACTCAAAGGGTTTAGCGCGAGAAGGCTCGAGCGCACGCGCGAGGGCGAAGGCTGACAGAGCAAACCTTAGCGCGCCGCGGGAAGAACTATTATCCTTAGCGCGCCGCGGGAAGAATTACCATTCATAGCGCGCCGCGGGAAGAACTTCCGTTCTTAGCGCGTCGCGAGAAGAACTACAATTCTTAGCGCGCTGCGGGAAGAACTACAATTCTTAGCGCGCTGCGAGAACAGTTCGCCTCGCGTATGCAGGAACAACTGGTCTTCGCGCAGGCTTCCTTGCAAGGAGTCTGGCGCGTGGAGCTGCGCAGACAACCTTAGGCGGGAAGAAACAAAGGACAAGGAAAGTTAGGAGAAAAGAGGGAAACAAGGCTGAGGGGTTAAACAGGAGGGCGGGACGGCGACAAGAGAAAGAAGGCGGAGAGAAGAAGAGGGACGGGACGGAGGAAAGGAAAAGAGAGGAAGAGGCGGGAAGGAAAATATTATTATTATTAAAAATAAAGTATAAGTACAAATAAATATTAAATCATAAAAGAAAGAGATCGGATAAGGGAAACGGGTACCTGGGTCGGGTCGGATCGGGTCAGATGTCACAGTGGCAAGAATCGGAAACTCGGTTTCCTTTACCTTCCACCAAGCCAAAACATCAAAAGTGCCATATTCCTCTTCGGATAAACCGGTAGAGTAATCATTTGCACTATACCTTCCTAGTTCGCTTGAAGGGGTGTTACCCCTTTGTTTTTTAGCCGTTACGTTGCGAACGGTGTTCATATGGCTAATCATGGGATCTCGTACTCTAGTAGCACTTGAACTTGATGAAGACCCCCCCGGCGTAGGCATGTGTATGTTTGACCCATATTTATTTAAATAAAAGTCATACATAAATTTAAAATTCAAGTTAAAATAATTTTTTGCCTCTGTTGAAAAGTTTGGGTCAACTTCATGCATATCTAAGCCTGAAAAAATTTCGTCTATAACACATTCAACCCCCGTAACATTTAACATTGGGTTTAAAGCGGCGGCGCAAGTAAAAATCGGTGGCAATTCAAGAAAGTATTTTTTTAATTTAAACTTCATTGGTAATATGATGTTTGAAAACATTGGACTTTTATTTTCAAATTCTTTAAGATTGTTAACGATTAAAAATAACTCCGAAAGAACCAAGGGACTTGTCGGATAATACGTTCCCGATAGTTTCGTAGTTGATGTTTTAAAAACTTCAAGAAAAGTCGATAAGTCATTGATAATTTCCCATTTCTCATTTGAAAAGGGAATTGCCAAATCATCCTCGGCAAGACTAGAATGAAACATTTGTAAAGTTTCTCTTTGTTTCAAAGCACTTTGTAACATTATGCAAGTGGAATTCCATCGATGAGGTACATCCCAATTAGCTCCCAAAGCTTTTCTTCCCGTACCTTTACAAAATTTTCTATATTCCATTTGTCTTTTTTTACTTTTCTTAAAAACTTCATGTAACATTATTCTAAAATCGTTTATAACCGATGTAACCTCATCCGAAGCAAGTCCGTCTTGCACGATTAAATTAATGATATGTGCAACACACCTTGAGTGAAAAAATACACCATTGCAAATCGGCGTATATTTTAATTTTAATTTATCAACCGCCGATGTATTATTCGACGCGTTATCAAATGCCATTGAAAATATTTTATTTTATAGTTTATAAGTTTTTATAACATAATCTAAAATTTCAAACAAATTATCTCCCGTATGTGGATACTCAAAGAGTTCGAAAGCAATGGTGCGTTTCATCATTTCCCACGATGACGGGTCTACCCAATGAGCGGTGACACAAAGATAAGATTCGGGTAGACCATGTGGAGCCGACCAAACATCACTAGTTAAGTTTATTCCCGTATTTATATTTTCAAAATATGCAATTAGTACCTCTTTGGCCTTCTTCCACAATTTTAAACAATAACGTTTAAGAGTATGACGACTTACGTGAGTGTATTGTGGTTGAAGCGTATCTCGAATCATGGCGGTTAAGCGAGGGTTGTCGAAGTGGCTAAACGGCAAAGCTTCTTGAATCACAAACTTCGCCATACGATCTTGAACTCGATCAATTTGGTATGTAAATATTCCGCCTTCACTATCCATTTGCGTTTGTTGCGAATCGACGTTCTTTTTCAACGCTTTGCAATACGGTTTTTCGATGTGTTTCTTCAAATTTGAATTCGAAATTGGGTTTAAATAAATCCCACAAAACTTGCACCGAGCCTTCATTGAATGGTCACTCAATTCAACCAAATCCCAATTGCACCAAATCTCTTGATTACGATTATGAGGTACAATACGAACGAAACTTGGTTCGGCGATGGAACCTTGACCAACCGATGATTGTGAGGCAGCCATAACAACAAATATGAATATAGAAGAAGAGAAAACAAGAGATTAGAGAACTCAAAAAGTTGTAATAGCGTTTTTTTGTATTTTTTTGCGTTTTGAGTGTTGTGATGAACCCATGACACCAAATACCTATTTATACTAGTAGTGGGGTGATTGGGGGAGCCAAAAAACGGCCATTTTGACCCCAACGGTCAAAAAACGGCCATAAAACCAGGTTCCAACGGCTAGAATGGTTATAACGGCTAGAACCGGTTCCTAACCGGTTCCAACCGGTTCGGTTCCAGAACCGGTTCCGGTTCGGTTCCGGTTCCGGTTCCTACCCGGCCCAACTCAAAAATTCAAGAACCGGTCCCGGATCATCGGGTTGAATCAGATAGGGTCCGGTTCCTACCAAAAACGGGTAGGAACCGGTTCGGTTCCGGTTCGGGTTCACCGGTTCGATTCCAGAAACCGGTTTGAATGATCATCCCTACCTCTAGTCGCAGTCCTTTTGGAACAAATACTAATAAAATGTGGGATCATTATCAACTAATTCATTAGTTGAAACCGGAAACAACCAAAAAATAATAGTTGAGATTCATAAAAACCAATACAGTGATTAAAAAAACATCTTCAATTCAAATGAAGAATAATTAGTGTTTTCGTTTGCTCACCAGAAGCGATGCATCGACATATTGATGATCGTCAAACACCCAAATCCACAACAAAATATAAGTATAAACAACAAACCAAACGATCGACATCCGAACCTTTAAAACACTTGCTATACATTGCGTATTAAAATTTAAAAACCACGTAAAACTCAATTAACCCGCGAGCTATTAAGCCTTCCCCACCATTTCTTTTTACCTTTATCACCATCACCCTCTTCATGCCCAAGTTTGTTCAAAATTACCTTTGTCTCCCTCAACCTCGCGGTATAATCCTTCTTCCAACCTTCAAACATTTGCTTCAACCGCCTCAGTTCATGATCCGGGTTCAAATTAGCCTCGACTTGACCCGACTTCACTTCCACCAAAAACTTCGCATCATCTCCGAACACTTGACTTCTTTGTTCAAACTCTTCAGCTAACCGACTAATCACACTCAAACCAGCACTCATCGGTCTCGTATTTTCATGCCCGTTTCTTCTACCACCACCGTTTGTTGCAGAAGCATCCCAACTAGGGGCAGTTTCGTCATTTGCCGTGTTGATTGATGCGTCTGAGTTTCTTTCTGAATCATCATATGAAAGACTCTTTTTGGCTATTGAAAGACTTGATTGTAACGAGCGCATTTGTTTTTGCCATACTTCTTCCATTGACTTCATTTTAAGCTCGTATTCTGACCAACGGTTTTCGTATTGTTGGAGACGTTGGTGGAGGATATCGTTTTCTTCTTCTTTTTCTCTTAAACCGGCTTCGGCTTTTAAGATTCTTCTTTGTAGTTCAGCAAGATATGATGATTTTACCATCACTTCATCCGACACATTACCCTGCTTGTAAAAAAATACGATTTCTTAAATAATACACTAACGCATCAATTTGGACACTTGGAAAATTCTGATTATTTAAAAAGATAGTGATAAAATGGCCAAAAATGATTTTATGATGATTGTAAATATAAAAATATAAGTCTCTGAAATTAGATTAAAAGAAATTGTAAATAGGTAATTATGAAAGTGTAGGGATAATCATGTAAAAGTAAAGTCCAGGGACTTATTTGTAAATTTGGCAGAAGTCAAGGACTTTTTTGAACAGATAATCAAATTCTAAAACTCATATCCAAACACACCTAATAAATAGATTTTAAACAAAATGATGCATAATTACATAATTGTGTACATTTAAAAGCAAATATTATTAATCTACCCATCATATCATCATCATCATCATCATCGTACTCAGTATATCCCACCAATAGCAAAGCTATGGTAGGGTCTGAGGAGGGTAAGATGTTTGTTATTTACCAGATTAATTAACATAAACTGTTTGTTATTTAGCACCTTAATATAGTTGATAAAAAAAATAATAATATATAAAATTACCTTTCCAGAACCAAATTGAAGTAAAGCAATGTCCCCTGAGCATCTTCTAACCAGCCAGCCACGTATAACTGAAAAGACGTTTTTAGTAAGATAAAATAAAGACTAAAATGACATTATTTATTTAAACTTTTCATAACATAATACCAGCTTGTAACGTAATTGTCGCGCCATGAACATCATCGAATCTTTTCTTGCTTATTTTCGCTTTAATATGCTTTTGTATAAGCACAGCTGCCCTGTGTCTATGTAGCAATATTGCAAACTCCTTTCTAGTTTTTTGACCGCGAGCAACTGTAGAAGAATATTGTAATTTGTAAAATCTCCATATACATTTCACATAAAACAAATTAAATTAACTTACATGCTTGAAGAGTGAAAATTCCTCTTTTAAGCTCCTTCATATATCGACGAGCTTTGTGACCTCGAAAGCAGCTTTGAACACGTAATATACCGTTAAGTGTTCGGTTTCGTGTATCCTCAAGTTTACCGATCTGAAACATATTTACAAAAGTTAACATGTTTGTAGTTTAATAATTTAAAAGTTATTATTTTTTTCGTCTAACCTGTCCGGTACGAAAGAACAACTTTGTGTAACCAATTTGATACATTTCAGGAAGAATATCAAACTGGTGAAGAATGGCAACTGATACGCTTAGTGGATCTTGCATTGCAACATGTTCTAGCAGAAGAAAACCATACCTAATGCAAGAAAGACGTTGGTGTGTAAATAAATATTATCTTTGACTAATTTCCAAAAGCGAAAAGTTTATAATTTGTAAAAAGGGATTAGAAGAAAGAGAAATCAAAATATAAAACGCTTTAATATTCATGGCATTTATCCTCTTCCCTTAACTTGCATTAATATGAGAATATGAAGTGTAAGGAGAAGGGTATAATAGTCATATGATATTAAGTTTTTGGTTGGGTAAATATGATATTATGCGAATTTTCAAGGGGGGTATATGTAATTGCCCCTAAAATAATATACCTTCTTGCAAATTTCTGATGGGACATTCTCGTCGGAAATCCAGATCTTGAAATTCTAACAACTTCCAAGACACCACAACATCTCAGCTGTTGTAACACAAGTTCTTGTTGGTAAATACCAGGAGATTGTGAATTATTAGGTTTAATGCAGCGTATGAAATGAGGTGTTGTGCTTTCCAGTCGTTGCATTAATTGGAAAAGTTGGCTCTGAATAAGATGAAATAAAGCACATTAACCTTTAAAAGATGTTAAAAATAATAATGTATGAGTATGACCTTTAGAATGACCATACCTTAAACTTGGTTACAACACTAAGCTTCTGAGAATCTGCTCCACCTGATTTATGTAGCGGTCCAGGAACGGGTTTTTCTGATGAAGAAAGCAAATTTGACGCAAATGCTTGTGGGAGTTCACATGTGCAAGAGGATAAAAGTTGGATGGAATCTAAATGTAATAAGTCACGGTTTTTCTCCAGAAATCCACTTGTATCATAAATAACCTGAACGAGAACGATTTATATTAATAACTTAACACCAAATAATATAATCATTGTATTAAAGAAAGATGTGTGTATGCGTGCTTACTTCTCCTGCATAATGATGAACGGTAAACGCTTTTCCTCGTTCTCCTCTAAAACAAGAATTAGTTTTTAAATGCTGTTTTAGCTTTGTTGCAAACGTCATATCTGTGCCATTTGGGAAAGTAGATTCTTCATCCAGTAAAGTCAGTAGACCCAATGGTTTCTGTTAAACAAAATTTTAAGAAAAAAACAAAAATTTGAGGAATTTTGCTTTTAGAAACAAAAATAACAATAAATACAGGAAAGATAGGATAGGTTATGAGATAAGCAGGAAACCTTTTCAAAAAGATTAAGACAATCTTGATTGTCTTCAAACTCCACTTTAGCCCAATCAATGCCATCTTGAATGTATTCCTAAGACACCAGATTTATTTAACATGAAAAAACTGTTAATAAATATACTCACAAAATATAATCAATTAATCACCACTCATGAAGTTTATTAGTCAAAAGGACTACCTCTTGTTCTAACTTGAATAAATGGCGATTGAAATGTTGCTGCAATCGTTCATTTGCATAATTAATGCAAAACTGCTCAAAACTATTAACATCAAATGATTCGAACCCGTAAATATCAAGAATGCTAATAGATCTTCCTGTTCGACGTTTGCCTACAGCAAGTGATTTGTTGATTTGTTCCACCAACCAATCAAACAAACAAGAATATATTGATTTTGCCAAAGCATCTCTTGTGTCAATTGCCTGAAATAATTATGTTTTAAAAATAATCACAATAAAGTTAACCCCATAAACTGTTGTGATAAATTAATGAGTAACTGTTTACTTACCTGAGCTAGTGTTAGCTTTTGAACAATGATATCATTATTAACTTTCATTTTTCTGGTAGATAAAGCAAGCTTTAGATCATCAGCCTCACAACCGATTAACTTAGCCACATTCAGCAAAGCTGTTATTGACATTATTATAGTAAACTTAATAAAAATGCATGATTAATTGATCATGTAAATAATAAATAATTAAAATTTACCTTCATCAATAACAGGTTCAACATGGTTTTCATTATCAACTATAGAGAATGTCACATTTCCAAGCCACAATACTGCTGCAAGCATTGCAAAAGCATTTTCTTGATTCTCTTTGCTAACATGTACAGTATCCAGTGCTTCCTGAAAAAAAGTAAAAACTTAATAATAATTATCTATCTATTCGTTTTATAATAAAAAAGGGTGAAACGAGAGATACAGTACCACTACAACACGAAATTCTTCAGCATCATCGACCCCATTGATTGAAAAACAAGTGCTTTGTTGCAAATACTTGTACTCATTTGCACTCTTCAAGTTTAATTTCTCTGTAACAGAAAAATAAAGATAAAGAAAGATTAATACTTAACAGTTTTATTAAGTTGTTAAACATTCAGAAATTACTACCTCTAAGAGAAGGTGGAGCTCCTGCACAAAGCTGATAAAATGAATGGTACGACCGTTCTCCCTCTGTGCATTGAACAACTCTTGACTTTTCAAGCAAAACTGCAAAATGTTGAAAATAACAGGACACCAATGTCAAGTAAATAATAAAGAAAAACTTTAACTCAAAATTTTGAAAAGAATTGACATTGATCTTACATGTCTGGATCTTGGCACCAGATATTTTTCCAGTTTCACTGAAGTGAATTTCAATCAATTTTCCCTGATGTTCATATATGTTATTGTTAGAAGATAGGAAAATAGAGCTAGCGTAATTACGTAAAAAAACCTTAAATCCAACATAAAGAAAAAGAACTTACAAAACGACTCGAATTGTTATTTCTTGATGTTTTTGCATTACCAAAAGCCTCTAAAATCGGATTGGTTTTCAGTATTTCATATTCTATTCCACTTCCACCTCCCAAAGCAGCCAAATATTGCATTGCTATCTTTGCCGTTTCAGTTTTCCCAGCTCCACTTTCACCACTAGACAATATAATATAATATAATATATAACATGAGTGCATTATATTCATATGTAGTAGATAACATATAAGCATTCCTATAGAGATTCTTGAACTAACCTTATCACAATAGATTGGTTTACTTCATCTGCAAGACGAAACAAAAGGGCAAGAATTACATAGTCAGATGACCAAAGTGACAAAAGAAGCTTCATAAAAGTATAAAAGGGAAACATTAAAAAAAAACCTCTAATCATTTCCCGGATAGCTGTATCAGCAATAGCATATACATGAGGACTGTCTATGGATTTACTCTTATAGGCTTCAATATATTCACTCCCGTATAATGGGATTTTCTTGAAGGGATTGATGGCAACCAAAACCGGTCCTGCTTTGGACTGTTAACAGAGAATGAGGCGAACACAACATCAATAAAGATAACAAGTTTTGGAATGCATAGAAAAGCTTTATAATATGGGTTGACACTTACATAGATCATGTCTCTATCATATCTGTATTGAAGATTGTACAAGACTGATGGTTCGTTTAGATAACTTAGTTGCATAAGATCATCTACTCCATCAAGGATTTCCGGGTTTGCAGGTAATAGGCTATCAGAACTCACCTTTAATACCTAATAAAATGAGAGGTCAAATAAAAAGTTGTGATTATTTGAAACACCAATAATATTAAGTAACACATAAATGAGTTCGCGTACTTTTTCTTCAGAGAATGATATGAGTGACTCGGATCCTGAAATAGATATAATCTTGGCCAGCTCCCAGTTCCCATCAGATGTTTGGAACCATGATTGAAGCTTCTGAATCATCGAGATGAGTAATATTAGATGCATGACAATATGCATATGTATATAGGTTAACCTCAAAAGCCAACAATACGATAAAGTTGTACTAATATAAATTTGCAGAGTTTAAAGTAAACTCACAACACATCGAGTTAATGGAATTACAATGTTATGTTGTCCTATGAATAAGGTAGCTCCTTCCTTGAAATGCAATATCAGTTTATATATTCATTATGTATCCAGAAAATTGAGGCTTTTCTCACTGTGTGAGATTTGATATTTTTTAATTTACTGTAAAGTAGATGCTAGTGTTTCCAGTCTAGTTGAATGAAAGAAAAGTTCACTTGTAAATAATAATATTACAACAGATATAATCCCTATGGGCACTACATAGCCTTTTCATACATTGGGTTACAAGATACGTATTCATCAAGTAGTGACTTAATCTTGCTAACTTGCACCTTGATTTCCCATTTGGGTTTTTTGGGTGATCAAATATTACAGCAAACGTTAAACACAAACATTGTCGTCTTGTTAAATGTCAGCCAACCAATTAATCATTTGTTTGGCTTTTAAATCACTCCTTGTTTCTTGTCATGCATAGAAAATTGAAAATAGATTCGAAGATGTATCTACATAACGAAATTTTATAAAGACTCTTATCACTAATGTGCCTGTTAAACTTCCTTAAAACAAAGGTTGCTTAACAACTTGCAACAATTAACTTACAAGGAAACATAGCAATAATCTGCTAGCAAAAAATCAGGAAAACTGATTTATCAATTTTGCACTTTAAGATATGTGTGGCACAACTTTACCCACACATAGTCAATATTTATTCTAAAAAACTAAAGGAAAAACAGCCACGTAGATCAAGCTATCACACAGATCACATATTCAGTTCACATGCCATTTTTTCCAGCTTACAAACTAACTGATACAACTTTACAGGCATACACATAGAAACAAACAGACACAAAATCATCTGTTCATTCTTTCTTGTCTTTAATACACAGAATCAATCTCATTTGTCATCATCTTGACATCATCATTTCCATCTCTAACAATCAAACAACTGCATCGTAATGTGAGATTTAAGTGATAGTTCATCATGCTTTCAAAAATTCTATAGAAATCCACATAAAGTTTCTAATATATGTTCTAAACATTTTTCAAATATAGGCTTCAAATTAATATCTGTGTGTGAAGATTGTAGATGTGGATGTGTTGGATGCTTGAACAGATTAAGCAGATGAAAAAACAGAAACAAGAAAATAGCAAGGCAAGCTTCAACGGATCTATATGTTTTTCAATATTACATTATTACAAATTCTTGGATTGACCGCTTGATACGATCAAGTAAACATATGTGTCAAAATGAAAACTTTCCTATCGAATCATGTTTCGGAGATGAAGTCAGAAAAGAAAAAAAACAATTACAAGATCGAACAAGATCATTTTTGCAATATATATCAAGAACTTGGATACCAGATTTACCTTTTTAGCCACATAAGAAGCAGTATCGCCCCATCTCTTGTTACCCCAAGACCCCAAAACCGTTCCTTGAGGAGAAACCGACGGATTAACATCTTCAACCTCATCATCCACAGAAGGCCTCTCAACAGTTGAACTTAAACCATATGGCGACTCATCTTCCACATCCCGATCCATATTCCCACTTCCATTCTCCGGTATACTAACCGAAATCCCACCACCTGTCCCCTTCTCAGTCTTCTCCATAAACCTATAATCCACCGGCAACGACTTGATTGACTTAAATCTAGCACCGCCACCACTTCCCCCTTGTCCAACAGTCGCCATTATTAAAACTTGCACTTATCCTAACGAAAAAGGTGGTATGGGCGAATGAAAAGAGTATGGAACCGAACCAGCTTGGTTGTCACTCAAATAAGTAAACTAACATCACCACATAATAAAGGTGATAGGTCATCTGCCGAAAAAAGTAACAATGATTAACCTTAAGGTCCTACTTGAGTTGCTTCTACTTATAGTATTAATGGAGGGGACCCTAAATAACATAACATTACAACAACACTACTAGCACTTTTCTTTCGGATCGAACTCCCGACAACTTCAGCATCAAATCCATATCATCAACATCATAAAGGTAGTACACCAATAATAATAATAATAATAATAATAATATTTCAATCCACTCTTTGCCAAACTTGTTGCAGATTGATTGACTGACTAACCTAACTTCACTCAAATTCACCAAATTCACCAAATTAACTTCAATTACCACATGTTTACTTCAATTAAACGGTGAATTTGAGTCATCAGCTGCTGAAGTGAATGTAATTCGAGAAATTAGGTTGAAATACCTCAAATTGAGAGATCTGTGGAGTTAAGTGAGGATTGAAGATCTGGATTCAAGTTACGAAATGATAAATGAGCAAAATCGAGAGGTTAAAGTTTAAAACCCTAAAATATGAATATGAATGAATATATGTGGAAAAGAAGACCTGGTCCAAGTCACATGGAAAGAGACGACAGACACATACACACACACACACACACACTTGCCGTTTTGCTTTTTGAAAAACTTCTTTTTCTTTATTTCCTCTCTCTCTCTCTCTCTCTCTCTCTCTCTCTCTCTCAGTCACATATTATTATTATTATTATTATTATTAGTCGTAAAGCGTTATATATATATATACACGTTATATTATATGTATACGTATTTTATTTTAAACCACGCGAAAGTTTAATTGCTAATTTTTATCTTTTGAATATTTAAATTTTTGTTGTAACGGTTTATCATGTAAGCTTGAAACATTATAACCAAGTTTGAAATCAACATATTTCACCTTCGAAATTTCATAATTAAGCTTGGAACACCGTAACCGAACCATTTTGAATTGAAACAAAGGAAAAAAAATACATTGGACAGTTAATTGAACTTAACCGAAGACGGTTAACTGACCTATGGTTAACCATAGGTCATGGGTCGGTTTCGGTTGAGTTTGGTTAACTGTCCAATGCATTTTTTTTCTTTGTTCCAATTCAAAATGGTTCGTTATGGTGTTTCAGGCTCGATTATGAAATTTTGAAGAAGAAATATGTCGGTTTCAAGCTTGGTTATAATGTTTCAAGCTATTTTATAGATGGTTACAACATAACTTTAAACGTTCGAGGCTAGAAATAGAGGTGCAAAGTTTGAGAAAACATAAAAATATAAGTTTTAGTTCGACTTTGATTGAAGTCTATTAACAAAGACACGTTAATCGTAACCATAACTCAACGATCGGTTAATCAGATACACTTAACCATGATCATCGTTTCAGTTAAGTTTGGTTAACTGTCCAATGTATTTTTTTCCCTTTGTTTTAATTCAAAATAGTTCGTTGTGGTGTTTCAAACTCAGTTACGAATTTTGAAGCTGAAATATATTGGTTCTAAACTTGGTTATGGTATTTCAAGCTATGTTATAAATAGTTACAACATAAATTTAAATGTTCAAAGCTGGAAACGAAGATACAAAATTTGAGAAAACACACAAATACAAGTTTCGGTTAGATTTGATTCAATTTGATTGAAGTCGGTTAACTAAAATACATTAATCGTAACCATAACCAAATACTTTTCTGGATTCATTTCACTTTTCTTTTAATTTTATTTGGCTACTATTTATCCACCAATGCTTTTCTGGATTTAGCAATATAAACTCTGGGAAAAAAGTTTCAAAAGACACATGTTTTTCCAGATCTAGACCAACTAAATGTCAATAAATGTACAAGTACTAAACCACATGTTACATGTTTTTATTAAACTTTAATCTGGAAAAAGTGACAATTGTGTGGGCCCATTCAACCTCCTTATTTTACCCACCAACCAAATTTGAAATTTTAATATTTCTGGTTTGCGGGCGGTGAGATGAGAAATAATATTATTTTTTCAATTTTTAATAAAATAATATATATTTGGTTTTTTGTGTTTATAAATTTGTGGGATTATAATTATTTGGGGCTAGCTTTAAAGGAGTGGCATGTGGCTGCATTGAAAACATATATTATGTTTGTGGAGTACAGAGTTTGTAGTAACGATTGTCGTTACGATTTTATTCTAAGGGGGTGTTTGGTAGAGGGATTTCATTGGAGAGAAATGGAATTAGAAATATTTCTTTTGTTTGTTTTCCACTTTTCATTTCTATTTCTCTTTCTATTTCTCTAAAACTAGAGAATTCCATTTCTCTTTAAAACAAAGAGAAATCAATTTCTCAGCAGCCTCCTCATAGCATGTCACCACCTCGTCTCCGGCCACCACCTCGTCTCTGGCCGCCACCTCGTCTCCAAGTCTGCAACCGCCACCTCGTCTCCAAGTCTGCAACCACCACCCCGTCTCCGCCGTTCGCAGTGGTGAACACAGAGATGGTAACCGGTTGTAGGTTGCAGGTGGTACGGGTGAACGGAGATTAGGGTTTCAAGTGGTGGTTCGTGGTAGGTTAGGGTTTTTAGATGGTCGGGTGATTGTGGTCGCAGGTGGGTGACAGTGGTGGTGGAAATCGGCGGTGGTCGCAGGTGGCTTCTGATTATCATCATCATCATCGCCACCACAACCACCACCACAAAATCTCCAAAGAGGCAGTGATGACAGATCTGAGCCTCATTTTTCTATATCTTATGTTCCAAAAATTTGAATCTTTTTAATTTCTTGTGTACTGTGGTTGAAGAAGGGGATTTGGTGGCGGCAGCCGGTGGTGGGGCTGGTGGTGTGGGGCTGTGGTGGTGGGGCTGTGGTGGTGGGGCTGTGGTGGTGGTGCTGGTGGTGGTGGGGCTGTGGTGGTGGGGCTGCGGTGGTGAGTGGAGTCAGGTTGGGTGGAGGTGGGGTTGGGTATGGAAGAGTTTTCTGTTTATTTTCTCGTGTACCAAACAAGAGAAATGATTCTCATTCTCCATACCAATTCTCTTTCTCTACAATTCCATTTCCATTTCTATTTTCTCTCCTTTTCCATTCTCTGTACCAAACACCCCCTAAGTGAAATTTAAGGCTTTGTATTTATTGAGGTTTTAAAGAAATTTAAAGAGAAGATAACATAGGGGGGGGGGGATGGATGAGGTGTGATCACTCGTCACACATCCCACCCAATTATATTGTGCCACATCATCAACCCAAATTTCATCATGTGATGGTTTTTTACTAGGGGTGGTGGTGTGGTGTGATGGTGTGTGATGGAAATTTTTATTTTTTTATTTTTTTGTAACTTTAAAAATTAAAACAATATTTAATAGAACTTAAAAATAAAAACAATAGTTTAATAGAACATAATTCAACTTAAAATTTAAAAATAAAAAATAAAAGTTACAACGAACGTCTACTCCTCGTCTGAATCCGGAAATTCCAAACCTAAAGAACCTATATGCGCAACAAGATCCCATCTCAACCGATGATAAATATCTTCATCCCGCAAGTCTAATTGGACATCATCGGGAACGGGAACATAAGTCGGAGGATCCGGTACCCAATCTGGAGAAATTGCATTTCCATCTTTTTTTATTAACATATTGTGTAATATGATGCATGCATACACGTAGCTTTAGATCGTGGGTTTTTTCATTGCACGCCGGTCGACTGAGTATGCACCATCTACCCTTTAAAACACCGAAAGCTCTCTCTACATCTTTTCTTGCCGATTCTTGCAACTTCTTGAACGCCTTTTCATTGGTCTCAACAGGAAACGAAAAGGCTTTCACAAAAACAGACCATTGTGGGTAGATACCGTCGACAAGGTAGTAGCCACGTCTGTAATATCTCTCGTTGACAAAGTACGGACAGAAAGGTGTGGTGCCATCTGTTACGCTCTGAAACAACGGTGATGTGTACAGAACAGTGATGTCGTTGTTTGAGCCGGGAACACCAAAATAAGAATGCCAAATCCATAAATCATTTTACGCAACCGCTTCTAGTGAGATGGTCGGTCGTTTAATATCAACCCTAACATACGCCCCCTCGCAACTCCCGTGGACAATTCCTCCATTCGATATGTGTACAATCAATACTACCGAGCATCCCTGGAAAATGCCATCTAGCCTCGTGTGCGGCGTAAAGACGTGTAATGTCGTGTCTTGTTGGTTTTCGTAGAAACTCTTTGGCATACAATTTTATAATCGCGTTACAAAAGAATTGTAGACATTCACGTGAAGTTCTCTCAGACATTTGTAAGTATTCATCGAATTGGTCGGGTGGGTTACCTGTCGCTAGTTGACGAATAGCGGATGTGCATTTTTGAAGCGGCGTAAAACTTCGTTTGCCTCTCGCGTCGTAAGATTCTTGAAACCATTCTTCGTTTGTTTCGACGTCGGCTACAATATTTAAGAATAAAGATTTCGGCAAACGAAAGTGTTCCCTAAACGTCTCGTCGTTGTACTTCGGCTCCTCCACAAAATAGTCGTTCATTAGCACGTCGTGGGCATGTATACGATCACGCTCCACCACAATTTTCTTTTGACGGCTCGGGCCTTCAAGTTCTTTGTATAGCAATGGGAACCATTCGAGAATGTCATCGTCCGAAGACGAAGAGCTATCGGTGTCTAAGGGCATCGAGTGTTTCGGAAATTCCATATTTTTTTGTTGTGAATGAAGGGGAAGTTTGAGAGTGTTTTTGAGTTGGATTTGGTTTTGATTTAGATTTGGTTATGTTTTTGTTTTGGTTTTATATTGATTTTTTTTATTTAACCCCCCCCCCCCCCCCCAACGGCTAGATCCCCACCCAACGGCTACATTCCTTCTTGGGGGGGGGGGATGGATGAGGTGTGATCACTCGTCACACATCCCACCCAATTATATTGTGCCACATCATCAACCCAAATTTCATCATGTGATGGTTTTTTACTAGGGGTGGTGGTGTGGTGTGATGGTGTGTGATGGAAATTTTTATTTTTTTATTTTTTTGTAACTTTAAAAATTAAAACAATATTTAATAGAACTTAAAAATAAAAACAATAGTTTAATAGAACATAATTCAACTTAAAATTTAGAAATAAAAAATAAAAGTTACAACGAACGTCTACTCCTCGTCTGAATCCGGAAATTCCAAACCTAAAGAACCTATATGCACAACAAGATCCCATCTCAACCGATGATAAATATCTTCATCCCGCAAGTCTAATTGGACATCATCGGGAACGGGAACATAAGTCGGAGGATCCGGTACCCAATCTGGAGAAATTGCATTTCCATCTTTTTTTATTAACATATTGTGTAATATGATGCATGCATACACGTAGCTTTAGATCGTGGGTTTTTTCATTGCACGCCGGTCGACTGAGTATGCACCATCTACCCTTTAAAACACCGAAAGCTCTCTCTACATCTTTTCTTGCCGATTCTTGCAACTTCTTGAACGCCTTTTCATTGGTCTCAACAGGAAACGAAAAGGCTTTCACAAAAACAGACCATTGTGGGTAGATACCGTCGACAAGGTAGTAGCCACGTCTGTAATATCTCTCGTTGACAAAGTACGGACAGAAAGGTGTGGTGCCATCTGTTACGCTCTGAAACAACGGTGATGTGTACAGAACAGTGATGTCGTTGTTTGAGCCGGGGAACACCAAAATAAGAATGCCAAATCCATAAATCATTTTACGCAACCGCTTCTAGTGAGATGGTCGGTCGTTTAATATCAACCCTAACATACGCCCCCTCGCAACTCCCGTGGACAATTCCTCCATTCGATATGTGTACAATCAATACTACCGAGCATCCCTGGAAAATGCCATCTAGCCTCGTGTGCGGCGTAAAGACGTGTAATGTCGTGTCTTGTTGGTTTTCGTAGAAACTCTTTGGCATACAATTTTATAATCGCGTTACAAAAGAATTGTAGACATTCACGTGAAGTTCTCTCAGACATTTGTAAGTATTCATCGAATTGGTCGGGTGGGTTACCTGTCGCTAGTTGACGAATAGCGGATGTGCATTTTTGAAGCGGCGTAAAACTTCGTTTGCCTCTCGCGTCGTAAGATTCTTGAAACCATTCTTCGTTTGTTTCGACGTCGGCTACAATATTTAAGAATAAAGATTTCGG
>NW_027504041.1:0-21649 GCF_021521415.1 Bidens hawaiensis | reverse complement strand
GGTTCGTTATAAAGGTCCATTTCGTTATGAAGGATGAAGAACTAGAATAACGAATCAGCTAACGAATCAGGACAGCAAAGCTGGATAACGAATCAGATCATGTGCTAGATAACGAATTAGACTGTGATCTGATAATGAATTAAACTATGATCTGATAACGAATCAGCTCGACCCCAGCCAGGGGCTCTGCCCCTTAGACCCTGCTAGGTCTGCCGCCCCTAGACCCCGCTGCCAGGGGCGCTGCCCCCGGACCCCCGTTCGTTGTGGGTAACAAATTAACTAGAAACGCGATATGAAAAGTGATAGTAATCAATACGCATAATTGTTATACAGCTAGCCGTGCACATTCAAGAAAGGAGTAACCATTAACGGAGAAGTAACCGAGTTCAGGTGAGTTTCTAGCCCCATTCCTCGTTATGTTTTTCGGGGCTGTGTGCATACTCGATGTGATTAGTTAATACACTTACCTTAAGTGGTAAGTGTATGCTATATATGATATGTGATAGATAGGAATGATAGTTTGTCGGTACGCGAACGATCTTCGGATATTGTGCGTACTGTCAGGTTAATAATAAAGATATGAATATTGCATGTAGTGTAAGGATGATTGCTTGACGATACGTGAACGATCTTCGGATATTGCACGTATTGCCAAGAATAGTGATGATCGTCTCCTTATATGCATATTAAATGATAGCTTGTATATAGAGTTCCCTATACGGATAATATATAAGTTCCTTTAATGGAAAGCCTAGTGTTCCTTTAATGGAAAGCCCAGTGTTCCTTTGATGGAAAGCATAGAGTTCCTTTAATGGAAAGCCCATTGTTCCTTTGATGGAAAGCCTAGTGTTCCTTTAATGGAAAGCATAGTGTTCCTTCTATGGAAGTATATAGAATGCTCCTTCTATGGAGAATATATATATAGAGTATCCTTCTATGGAGAATATATATAGAGAGTATCCTTCTATGAAGAACATAAATAGTAGGGGTGATAGTAATAGTTCTTTTATTAGATATTGTGTGACGTTCTTCTTATGGATAATTACACAAGGTTAGGATATGTGTGTAGGTAAGATATGTGTATATATTGTATATTGCCTGATTAACTAGAACTCACTCAGCGTAGCTGACTTTTAGTATGCACGCAAGTATACATGTTTATTGGAGAGCATGAGGAGGACACATGGAATGGATTGAACGGCTGGCAGCAGAAGATGGAAGAAACGATGTCACGATGTTTAAATATGATGTTTTAAGTTGGCTTTAAAGAAAAGAATAAATGTTTTGTCATAAACGGTTACAGTTTTTTTATTCCGCGAAAGTTTTAATAAACTCTGATTTGTAGAACTGTGTTAATGAGTAAATCTGACGCTAAAGTAGGGCTACCGGGAACGGGGCCTTACACTTCTAATCATGCACCCTATCTTAGTTCAAAGTTGTTATTAATCACATATTGATCACATTCATCATAAGTATTCACATCAAATCCAAATTTCAACTTTTCTTAAATTAAAGTTTCCTTATTTAGTAATTTTTACAATCTTTGTTAATCTTCAAGTTCCAACTATTAATTCTAGCATATAACCTATCTTATTTTCAATTAGCATATTCCATATTAAAAATCCCTAATTTTTAAAATTATGGACACACTTTTGTTTTATCCATTTCTAACAACAGTCTTCAACAATTTAAACCCATATTAACAAGTTTATAAACAACAATTAATCTAAACTTCATTCTAACAATAAACCCTAAAATCAAACTCTTTCAAATTCACCAAATGTTTAAAGAGATTATTAATACTAAAAATCAAATCTAATAATCAATATAGAGTCTTTAGGATATATGTACGCATGTGTATGGAGTTTTGATTCTCTCATACATATATATACATATACCCACGGCACACACACACATACATACTCTACACACATTATCAATCTTTCAATCAAACTCAAGTACATCAAATCTTGTATATTCATAATCAACACTTAAACATAGAACTTACTTGGTTCTTAAGATTTCGAAAGATGAAAATGGTGATTATGTGTGAGAGATGTGTTGTGCTTCCTTCCTAATAGCCCTTTAATAGCTTAATCCTTCCTATTGATCTTTAAATCTCTAAAACTCCATTGATCTTGATCTTGATTATTAGGTGTGTGTGTTTATGTATGTGTGTTTGTGATTTGAATTTGTATGTGAAGAGAGTGTGTGTGTGTGAGCCGTGTATATAGAGAGAGTGAAAGGGAGTAGGGTGGTGAGTTGTAAGGTTTAGATTGACAAGTGTTTGGTGTTGGAGTGTACAACACATAGGTAATGATTAAGGTAATCATTGAGAATGTGAGGTGGTGTTTTGTGATTGGGAGAAGGAGAGGTGGAGGGTTAGGTGTCATGGGGTGGTGGTTTTGAGAAAACCATGGGTGTTGGCACATGGGTTTCGTTAGTAAGTAGGTGTTTAAACAATAATCTTAAGTTTCCGTTTTAACGTCTAACGAATTTTAGCTAATCAAACGAATCCCGTTTCTAATAATTTTTGTCAGACTTTGAACGAAATTGGATTCTAGATAATACAAGCCTAAGACACTAATTTTTGGTAATTGTTGATGTTGGGTCTTTACCGGGTCGTTAACCGACACTTGGTTACTTATTTTGAAATTTTTGCGATTCGAGCCTTCTAAAATTAAGTTTATACATTGTCTCGACTACTTTAATATGTATTTTATTTTTTCGAGATCATTTAGCCTCTTTAAGGATTTATTTACTTTTTGACTCGTTACCCGAGATTATTCCACGTCAGACTCGTTACGTGGCGATTTTTGCGCTTTTTGTTGACTTTGAAACGTCTAGATCACTAATAAAGAAGATTTTTCTCCTAATGATGAAATTTTATTGTTAATCGAGATTATATTAGTCGTGGTTTAGGCTAATTTTTAGTCGGGTGTCACATTCTCCCCTCCTTTAAGAATTTTCGTCCCGAAAATTTAGAAGGTAGTACTCGAGTATGATCTTATCAGAGATAGATGAAAGTATATTATTTTTTTTATCTGCTGTAGATATTTTCAAGTGAACTCAAGACCAAGTTTTTCTTTGACTAACCTGATTCAATTTCTCCTAAGCTTATGAATGTTCTTATTCATAACTTATGTAGGTTCTTCTACGAATCGAATCATGATATCCACATGGACTCTTGTTGATTTAGACATTTCCTTAAATTTAATACATGGAACGTGTCACCTATTCTACTAATTGTCGGAGGTAATTCGAGCCTACACACAATTGGACCAGCTCGATTGGCGATTTCGAAGGAGTCCAATATAATGAAGACTTAACTTCCCTCTAGCTTAGCTTTAGTAATGTGGTGGTTGTAAAATTATATTTCCGTATAAGGCTCCCAATGGAGAAATTGTAACGCTGGAAGATAATTGCTTAAAGAAAATAAGCCAATGGTAGGCGAGTATTTCATAGATTCTTGGAGGGTTAACCCAATCCTTGACATAGAAAGCCATATTAGAGTTCAAATGCACCTGTAAATTCACAATTATTTTTCGGACCATAATTGTCAATTTACCTTACAAGATTACTCTAGCATTCTTTCCATTAGGAAACAATTATTTTCTCCATCTTATCTTTTTCCTAATGGTTAGAGAATGAACTAATCGATTTATTATTACCTAAAGAGTGTCGTGTTTACTTAGGTGTTTGTGGGACTTCATTTATGAAATCTATGATGAATTGAGCATTAAGACTAATGCGTTCGTCTAATACTAATTCATATAAATTTGTCATATCTGGGCATCTAAACTTTATTCAATCAGTTTTAGATTTCTCTTTCTTCAAGGCTTTGTCTTGTACTTTTCCAATATGAGTTGTAAGACTTGTTTGTAACGTTAATCAAAACGTACATATATGTGAAGGCTTTCTTTTTCACTCAATCAACAACTACAATATTTATTTTACCAACTGGTAACAAATATCGCAATTGTAACCATTGAGTAGTTCTACTTCAATGGGCTGCCCCATTTTGAATTCCATTTTATCTATAATTCATTGAAAACTCTTATGGTTGGTGTATACTTTGTTCTATAAAGGGGTTTCTTCAACTCTTAAGAGTAAAAACGTCAACTCCTAGCTTAAAATTTGAGTCGTATAATGCTTCTTGTGCACATTGAGTTATCATGATGCATAGACTATCATCTTTTGTCTTTTGGCATAAGCATGCATACAAGACCAAAGCGCAAAACATCGCAATCACTACAAATCTATGTGCTCCTTCTGGGAGGGGCAAGATAGTGCGTTGCAAAATTTTGGCTCAGTAATTGAGAAGCTTCCTCTTATCTTATTGTTTCAGACATATTTCTTATTCTTTTGGGTTAATATCGTCAAAGGTCAACCTAATCTTGACTATGCATCTCCAATAATTCCCAGTAGGGCCTAGAAATTGTCGCACTTCGATAGGAGACCTTGGTGTCTCCATATCTTTAATTGCTTAAATCTTTACATGTATACCTTTCTTACTGATTATGTGTCCAACATAATGAATTTCCCAAATTCATAAATCATACTTAGAGAATTTCTACCTTTAACTATTCTCAAAAAGTGTTGTTCGTGAATTTTAATGGTTTGTGAATAAATGTGCTTATGTCATCCAAGTAGAATTTGCATATCCTATTCATGAGATTACAACTTATTTGTTAATCTACCCGGTATGACTTACAAACTTATATTGATCCTATCGTGTTTCTAAATGTCTTTAGAAGGTCTTATTCTATTGATATCTAGTTGGTAAGTCGATCTTCGGGTATGGATCTGGTCAACCTTGAAACTAATCAAATAGATAATCAATTCTCGATAATGGGCATAGAATTTTAATGGTCAGTTTGTTCAGTTCTAGTTCCTGGAGTTGTTTGAATAGATTTTGTTTTTCTAATGATACCAATCTATACGGGAATCTAGATATCGATGCGTCATCTTATACAAGATCTAGTCTATACTTGAAATGTCTTGATGGAAATTATCTAGGAAAATCTAAAGGGGAAAACTTCTACATAAGCTTGAATTGTAGGCATATCTCAGGGCGTAGGGTATTCTTCATGCAATAGCTTGCGTGTCTTTGTAGAAATCATTAATTTGGTATCACACTGATCACCATGGATTGCTAGAGTTTCACCACTGGCGAGTGGTAAACATACTAGCCTTCTGAACCCACGATCTTAGCATGATTTTCGGACAATTAGCTTATGCCTAAATTGAGGTTGTCTAATTTGATGGATATAGCTCAGTACCAAGGTTATGGGTTTCTATCAAAGGGTTAAAGCCACTAATAACTATAGCGGTTTTCCATAAATAAACTTAATGACTACCTTTTATCTAAGTTGGTTGGTCTTCTAGCAAGAGATAACCCTAATCGTTTAGAGATCGAACTTAACTCGGCTCTAGTATAGATAGGTGTAAGAACATAATGGTTATTTAGTGATAACTAAGCGAATCCTTACGAGCTTCCATAGATCTTTCTCTAGCAGTCTAATTTTTGAACTTGGAACAATCCTTTTTGGGTGAGTCGCTCATGTATCAAAACAACATTGAATTGCTTATTGCTAGCTACCGAATTCCGTGTATAGTATTGGGTTTGCTTATCGCTATCTATCGAATTTCTTGTTTACCTAATGTTCAACTTAATGAATACTATTTGGTTATATAACTCTTGGCTTCATCATAGATACCTTCAATCTTATTCCTCCTAGTGGATTTCAAATAGTAGCTCCATTGCTAGTGTATATATTTGCACCACTTCCTTGATTGTTGCTTTAATGTAGTGTTAATGTATTGTGTGACCTATTTAACTAATTTTTCAAAGAATGTCGATAACTTAGATCTTCTAATGGCAGGTGTTTGTCTTATTTTGGGTGGTTTACTATTATTTTTAAATAGCCTAAATATACAAGGGTCATTATTAATTATTGAAGGCGTGTGAATAAATATAGGAAATATTTACAACCACATAATAACTAATAAATCAACCCAAAAGATCATCGTGATAATGGAAATTATCGTACTTGTTTAAAGTTACTAAAATAACTACTAAATAGGTGTGACTACGTATCAGCACCAATCACAAGTTTTCAAATTTTCCTTACTAGATTATCTAAGTTATAGAATATCTAACTAGAGTAATAAGAGGGAGTTACTAGAAGTACATGTATTCCATAAATAGGTTCTAAGAGCTAAAACAACAACATCATTAACAGAGTTACACATCATGAGAATCTGGAGAGATATGTTTGCATCCTTATTCTCTAATTAGCAACGATTTCTAACGATCTAGTGTACAAAGATGAAACATAGCCTAAAGTTAGTGAGGACTAGGCTCTACGAGTGTGTGTGAATAATTTTTCTAAAAGGAATATTAAGATTCACCGAAAAGGCACTGGCGCAGTGCATAATTGATGGTACAACAGAGGCCGTTGGGGGCGGTCGTTCGACCTACAATCGATGTTGCGAATCTTGATAATAGTGTGTGAACTCTAGTAAATAATATATATATATATATATATATATATATATATATATATATATATATTCAGATAAAATTGTATAAATTAAACTTTACAACTAGTAACCTCTAGTAAATAATATATATATATATATATATATATATATTCAGATAAAATTGTAAACATTAAACTTTACAACTTTATTTACTTATTTACCTGTTATTATTATTATTATTTTCATTCATTTATTTATATATTTATTTTGTTTATTTACTTATTTATTATTTAAAAAAAATTAATATAATCACTTAGTTGATTATACCTTTGCTTCGTGAGGAGGAAAATCGTGTGTTTGAATATACGGGTTATAGTTTAGAAATTTTTACCCAAAATTTCTAATTCACTATAACCATTGGCTCTGATACCAACTTCTGTCACACCCCGAAAATCTTAATTTTAAACAGCGGAAGACTTTGACCAAGTCTTTCGGGCGGTGACAGACGCCGTTTCAGCCAATTACATTTAAATATATATTTCAAATGAAAGTTGAACTTTATTTAACCATCAGAGTTATTGCACGTGTCATATTACACGATTTTTATTCCATTTACAAGTTCAACATAAAGTTAACATTTTTCATTCAAACACATGTCACCATTTTCCCGCACTCTTCGCGAAGCTTCCATACTTCATTTATTTACCTGAAAAGTATATTAAAATATCGATCAACACAATGTGTTGGTGAGTTTCCCTTTATATAAAAAATAGTCCATATATATATATATATATATATATATATATATATATATATATATATATATATATATATATATATATATATATATATATATATGAATCGAAAACATAATCCAAATAATTAACAAGTCCGATATCAATTCGTGTGTAATCGTCACTACACCCCGAATTATATCCAAAATATTCGTGTATAATGGCTTACCACCATTATAACACCCAACCGTGTGTAATGATCTACCGTCATTACATCACAAATCAATAGGCATTTCATTTCTTAAACAAATTGAGCTGTTGTAGACGAGCAAAGAATACAACATTGCGTATGACATCTCAGTTGATAACTCGAAACATACCATACTCAAAATATACCCACTTTTAACCCAACATGAATGGAAGTGGGGGGCGTCACCCCGATAGATCTACCCATATTTCTATGCCCTTACTAATTCGGTTAACAGTTATTTAGCCAACTAGACTCATCCCGCATTATACACCAATTTGTAAAATAAAATGCCTTTTAAAAAAAATCAATGAAAATAATATGAAATGAAGAATATGTTTTTCACCCAAAACACAATTAAATATCGTTTTAAAAACATTTCAATTAAAATTCGAGGGGGGGGGGGGTTTCGATAAAGAAACTCATTGTCTTGTAACTTTTCCAAAATTCCCGTGTCCTATATTAGAACACGTTTTGTTAATAAAAACTTGATTTTATTTTTTATAAAAAAATCCTTTTAAATTTATTAGTCCTATTCTAATGTATACATAAGCACATAGCACATAAGCGAATACACATAGTTCGGTTTTCCGTTAGCTATTAATTAATTAAATTAATTAATAAACAACTAAAATATAAGAAAATAACTTAAGATTCAGTTGCTGGAATTTTTCAAGAGAATATTAATATTTTATTTTTCACAAAACTTGACGGTTTCGTTGGTTTTGTCGGTTTTATGCTTAAAATGCGTTAATTCGGTTTTTCGTTTAAAATGTAACTTATAAATTATGAAAAATACTCGTTACATAAATATTACTCAAGTTTTATAAGTTTAATGGTGAAAATATATCATTTTCATTTTTGTTAATATTTTCTTAAAATAGCGACTTTTTAACGTTTTCGTGTCGGTTTTCGCGACACGAACCATTTAGGACCAAGTTTTATAATCTTAACACTTTAGGGGCTGTTCTAAAACAGTCCCTAATAGTTGTGTCGGTTTTGTTTAAAAAGCCGATTTTTCGACCGTTTATGTTATCAACGAGTCAAATAAATTACACAAGTCTATACTAATCATCCTAGGAACTAAACACACATATAATAACATATAATTTACCATAAATTGCAGTTTTGACTATATATGTTCCTAAGATACTTTAATCGAGTTTTTCGGTTCTTAGTTCGTATTTTAGATTACCTTAACAATGTTACTAGTTAAGCTTGTTATTTTTATATGAACAAATATCATATTAATGCCTAAATTTCCAGGTTCAAATCATCATATCATATATGTATAAGTTCAAGTAGTTAATTAATAAATCAAAATATGAATTTTCTAAGTGTTTAACTAACAAAGTTTCTTTTTATAGTAACTTTTAATTTTTGATAATTCTATCTAATTCAATCTTACCACTTTGATTAAGTACAATTCTAAGCATAATTCATTCAACTTGTTTAATAGGGTTTCATGCATCCTAAGTGTCCTATCCAATTTTGTTCTTTCAATTCAACAAAGTTTCTTTATTTAGTAAGTTGTTGTCCATTTTAAACAAAGTGTTAACTAATCAATGCTTCTTGTAACATCCCAATCCCCGTCAGACTCGTTACGTGGCGATTTTTGCGCTTTTTGTTGACTTTGAAATGTCTAGATCACTAATAAAGAAGATTTTTCTCCTAATGATGAAATTTTATTGTTAATCGAGATTATATTAGTCGCGGTCTAGGCTAATTTTTAGCCGGGTGTCACAATTCGGTCGGTAAAGCCCGAACATTGGCAAAACCCGAGCGTTGAAACTCAAGTGTTGGTAAAACCCCTGCATTGGTAAAACTTAAGCGCTACGGCGGTGAATTGATCAAATCCGTGCATCAGTAACGCGTGTTACGGTATCGAAACTAAAACAAAAAAGATATAAAAATTAAGGTGGGCCAACAGAGTCGTATTGGTCAGTAAAAGTCGGGCATTGATAAAGTCCAAGCATTGAGGCAGTGACTCCACGCAAATTCGGTCGGTCTCTGGTGCGTTCGATACGATACCAAAACTTAAACAACAAAAAAAACATTGGAAAAAACCCAACATTATCAGCCCCAAGCGTTAAAGCTACACGAATTCGGTTAGTTTTCATAATTGCTGAGCCTACCAAAGAAATGAACATAAGTTTATAAAAACAAACATATATAAAAAGAAGAAAAAAAAAGCTGGTGGTCCTGGTGGACTAAAGAGGCAAGTAGTTGTTGGTCACTAAATATATGAAGTGAACATAAGTTTATAAAAGCCAACATAAAAAAATAAAAAGAACTGGTGAACTGAAGAGCCAGGTAGCCGCTAAGACCAATAAAGACATGTAGTGAAGTAACATATTCGAACATGCGCTGCATAACTTGGAAACCTATCAATCACTAACAAACCAGCCAACTCACCACCAAACACTCACGTGTATTTTTGCCAAAAACAATTGCTAAATAAATAGAAATCCAAATAAAAAAACCAAGTTGTGACACCAAACTTCACTTTTACTATATATGGATAATATGATATTTATATATTAGTAAATACAATATTTATGTATAGTTGTATATACATATATCCCCTTACTAACTTCAATAATTATATATACGCCCAACCCTTAGATATAAATTACATGTATCCCCTTCACTGTAACATTACAAAACTACCCTTTTAAACATAAAAAACAATGAAAATAAAACCTAGTCTTTTTCATTCTCTCCGTCCTTATCCCTCTAGCCTTTTCATCCTTGACGATCGGTTTTAAAATCATCGGCCACAAATCATAAGGGTTTCTTTACCGGTGAACAACAAAGAGAATAGGAGACCTACGACCAACCATCGGATTACAGTGATTTTCAGTGACCCACCTCCGATTCCGGCTTCTTCATCATGTCCGGCCAATCTTGATGCTTTTTGGCTTCTTCATCCTTTTCGCCCAGGAAGGAAACCCATAAGGCCGTAACCTACATCCACTCTGACCAATGTTGAAGCCGCAGCCACCACCGCTATTAGCACCCTCTGTTTCATGTTAATTCGTTATCTCCGGTATGAGTCATAATCAGATCTAAAAAATGAGTTGAGGATGAAGATGGATTTTGGGCATTGTATGTCAAAGAACAGAAGGAGATTCATTAAATCCAAATTGTATTCTGTGATATTTACTTGAAGGGGTAAAACTGTCCATACATAGTTTGTTTTTAGTATATTAAATGAAAATGGGTAAATTTGATATTACTAGTTGTTGAGGAGGGGATATATGTGATTTATGTTTAGGGGATGGGGATATATGTAATTAGTGAAGTTAGTAAGAGGATATATGTAATTCTCCCTTAAATTTATATGATGTGGATTTTTGTAATTATGTAAATCTATATTATATCTAAACGAAACCTTCAAATCCTATGTGTCGCGTTCTGGTCGCTCCCTATATTCTCTCAAGCCACCATATTGTATTATTTGTAAATGGAGTTTTCTCATGCGCTTGACCCGAATTCACGGGAAAGGGTCTTACCAAACCTAGATATTCCTTAAACGGGTTATAATATCCCAATGAATTAAAAATTAATATCACCAAATATTTGATGTAAAAATACTATAAAATAAGGATATATTAAACATTAATATATTATAATTTTAAAATTTATTATTATAATTAAGGATCAATTTTATGGTATAAAAATAAATGGGTTTTGGGTCTCATCAAACTTATATAACTTTTAAACCGGGTTATAACATCTTATTTATTTATGAAATCTTTTTATCATCAAACCATAATTATATTATTAACTAGCATACAATAAATAAAATTAAAATTCAAAAAATAAATAAATACTAGAAACAAATAATATAAAACAATCCCCGTAACACGGGGATAAAAACTAGTAATATATACAAAAGCTTTAAAAACTCTTTGGTTGCTCGCTACATTCACTCACACCACCAAATTGCATTATTTGTAATTGAGGCTTCTCATGCATTTGATCCGAATTTACGGGTGTGGATCTTACCAAACCCAGATATTCCTTAAACGAGCTATAACAAATCATTAAATTAAAAATTAATCTCACCAAATATTTGACATGAAAATCCTATAAAATAGAGATATACTAAAAATTAATATATGATTTCTTAAAAAAAAGATACATATTATTTATAATTTAAAAAAAAAATTAAAAAAAAACAATTTTATAAGCGGGTCATGGGTCTCACCAAACTAAAATAACTTTTAAACCAGGTTATAACATCTCATTTATTTGTGAAACCCTTTCATCATCGAATACTAAATATATTATTAACGTATGTATAATAAATAAAATTACATTTCCAAAAATATATGAATATTATAAACGAATAATGTAAAATAACACTCTCATAATACAGGGGATAAAAACTAGTAATATTATATGCATTACATATAAAAAAGTTATTATACTACATGTATGTAATAAGAGGCCATTCTCTTATCTCACTTGAAAGGAGTAATATGCGTATTGAATTTAGCTTGTATAATTAGTAATATTTAATTTCTGTAATTTATGTTTCTGTATAGTACTTGTATAATTTTTGTAATTTGGATAATTTGAGTAATTTATGATTTTATGCAATATGTGTATTTTGCATTGTGTAATTTATATACCTTGTGTAGTATATGTAACTGGTAATTTATGGGACTTTGTGTATTTCCTAGTTATGTAATAAATGTAATTCTGGTAGTTTAAAAAATTTGCTTAAGACAACATTTATTTTACAAAAAAAGTTGCATTAGGTGAAGTTGCGTTAAACCTAATGCAACCATTTTGTTAGATATTGCAATTGTTTCTTTCAAATGCAATGCTTTAAAAAAGTTGCATTTGAATGAAACAGTTGCGTTATCTGATAAAAAAGTTGCATTAGGTCTAACGCAACTGTAACATCCCCGAAATTTCTAAAAATAATATTTAATATATTATTTATGTGGGAAGAATTAAATGGAGTTAGCGGTTAAATAATAAAATAATAATAAAGATGGGAGATAGTAGACTAATTAAATAAAATTAATTATGTACCAAAAAGGAAAGATGAGCCTAAGGTCTATGGGCTTAAATGAGTATAAATACCCCTTAAACCATAATCCGTTCCATTTCCATCCATTCTACACCATAGCCTACACCATAAAAAACACACACTTAAGCTAAACACCCTCCACTCTACTATATTCA
This sequence comes from Bidens hawaiensis, assembly GCF_021521415.1. Taxonomy (NCBI): domain Eukaryota; kingdom Viridiplantae; phylum Streptophyta; class Magnoliopsida; order Asterales; family Asteraceae; genus Bidens; species Bidens hawaiensis. Next base: position 8,980 of record NW_027504041.1, on the reverse strand, counting down.
ACTATCCGAGACCAACCGAAGGTAAGAAATGATTTATCTCAGCTGGCCCAACCCATTAGAACCCGACACCGTAGCCCCTTGATGCCGCATGAGCCGTTTGGGTCCAGATTTAGGTTTATTCAGGTGTTTAACCAACCAAAAACGAGCTTAAGGGCCACCATATCTCAGATATGGACACTCCGAAGCTACCTAGGCCATAAAGGATCAAACCCCAACCAACCATGGTGGTTGACGGCGGCTGACGGCGTCGGAATCGAAGAAAAACTTTTAAAACGCGTAAAAGGGGGTTGACCTATACTTATACGCCGTATAAGTATATACATCGTGTAAGTGCAGCGTTTAAGTGTGGATAACATATAAGTAAATAGATAGCACATATGTATGAGTCGTATAAGTGTGACAGCGAGTATGTATGTATGGAGCATATAAGTAGCACATCGCATATGCGTGTGGGCGTATATGTATACATTTAAGCCAAATATGCTATAAAACGTATATGTATGAAACGTGTATGTATGCGGCGCATATGTATGACTTATACGCCATATGAACTTACACGCTGGAAGAAACTTTTACACCTAAGGAGGACTTACACGCTAGAATCACTTACACGCCCATAATAACCTATATGCCAAATTTAATGGTTTTATGAATAAACGAACGATAAACAGCGTATACATACGTAAACGGTGGCCGTGGATTTATATGATGTGTGAACTAAAGATAAGCAATTAATAAATAATAAAAGGTAACGTTTAAAATGAAGATTTGATTTGATTAAATAATTGAACTTCAGTTTTCTGATGAGGTTTTTAGTAAAGACTTATTATTGAAAATAAAATTTTTTCAGACAAGGGCTCTACTCCTTGGACTCCGCTAGGGGCTACCGTCACTAGAAACCGCTTCCAGGGGTGTTGCCCATGGACCCCCGTAGCTAGGGGTAACAATAATCTATAATTATGATATGGATAGGGCTACTTAACTGATACATGTAATTGTTATACAGTTAGCCACACCCAATTAAAGAAAGGAGTTACCATTAACTCTAAAAGGAATCGCTTACAGGTGAGTTTCTAGCCCCACTTTCTTGCTATGTTTTCGGGGCTGTGTGCATACTCGATGTGAATAGTTAATACACTTACCTTAAGTGGTAAGTGTATGCCATATATGATATGTGTGATAGTTATCGAGGTTATGAATGAATGCTTGTCGGTACGTGAACAATCTTTAGATATTGCACGTATTGCCAAGGAAGATAAGTGTTAGAATATGTAATTGTGTATAAAGTATGCATGAATGATAAAGCAGGATATGTATGATATCATATGAATGACAGTATGGATGTTTGGTTGTGAGAATGTATGGACCATACCCTAATAATATCTACGAATGTAGGGAACAGACCCTAATAATATCTGCAAATGTAGGGAACATACTCTAATAATATCTGCGAATAAAGGGAATAGACCCTAATAATATATGCAAATGTAGGGAACCGACCCTAATAATATGCGAATGTTATAGGGTGAAATGCTCTTAATATATAAGAATATAAGCGTGAAGGAAAGAGTGAACAGGTTAAGTAAGAAATATGTATCTCCGGATACGTAATAGTAAGTATGTGGATGTATTGTATGTTACCATCGTAGGTGACTTTTAGTATGCACGCAAGTAAATAGACTGAAGTAGCTAGCTTGAGGGAGACACATGGTAGAGACTGATGAAGCTGACATCTGAAGGTTTGTCATGATGTTTAAATAAGATACTTTTACGTTATGTTTTTAAAAGACAAGTTTGAATGTTTTTGTGACGAATGGTGGAAATTTTATTTATTCCGTGCAAGTTTGATTTAACTCTGATATTTAGAACTGTGTTTATGAGTAAATCCAACGTCAATGTAGGGTGTCGGGAACGTGCCTTACAACTTCACCTAATGCAGCTTTTTTGTAAAATTAAGGTTGCCTTAGACCAATTTTTTTATAATGTATAATTGGTGTAGATATAATTTAGGTAATTTGTGTACTTGCGGTTATTATGTAATTTGTGTAAAAATTAGTTAATTTAGATATGCATTTGTATCATAATAAATTTCATTTATTTTATAAAAAAATTATTTACAATTATCTTTTAAAATAAAATTATACTTTTTTAATTAAAGACATAATTTATTTAGATATGATATTTGTTTTATTGGTTTTTAGAATGTAAAGTAAATATTTGACCTAAATTTCCTTTTATCATTAAATTTTATTTTTTTTTCTCTCTCCTTCTCAATATTTAGTTCTTGTTTAATCAAAACTAAACAAAACCAAATGTTTAATTAAACGTGTGGTTATAATTTGGTTCTCAATATTCTTAAAGCTTAACTAGTTCTCCAAATTTAATTTTCATATATATATATATATATATATATATATATACACACACACACACTAGTTTTTATCCCCCGTATTACGGGAGTTGTTTTATATTGTTTGTTCTAATATTTATTTATTTTTTTAATTTATATTTTTTTATTGTATGAAAGTTATTAATATACTTATGTTTTGATGATAAATTATTTCACAAATAAATGAGATGTTTTAACCCGGTTTAAAAGCTATATGGTTTTGATGAGACCCAAGACATGTTTATTTTTTTTCTATGAAATTGGTTTTTTAATTATAAATAATATTTATGAAAGTTAATAATATACTTATGGTTTGATGAGACCCAAGACCCGTGTATTGTTTTTACTATCAAATTCGTTTTTTAATTTAAATAATATATATATATATCTTTTTTAAAATAAATAAGATATTATTTTTTATTATATCCTATTTTATAGGATTTTTACATAAAAATTTGATGATAATATTTTTTAATTTAATGAGATGTTATAACCCGTTTAAGGAATATCTGAGTTTGGTAAGACCCATGCCCATGAATTCGGGTCAAATACATGCCTCCTTTTAAAAATCAAGCAAATCTGGTGACTCCAAAAAAAGGGGGAGCGACCACATCGCGACACGTAGGATTTTTATGTCTTCGTTTATATATATTATAGATGGGATGGTTCAAGAGAGAAATGATATTACTGCGAGAAATGAGATAAATGAATAGTTTTATTTTAGGTTTTAAAAGCTTAAAAATAAATTAAGAAAGTATAAATGTATTATCTCTCTTCAATTAATATAACTAATAAACCATAATAATAATCTATTCAATTAACATAACTAATCAAATTACTATGATTGAAAAATATTAAGAATTCATTTAATTTTATAACTTATTTTTTGTCTCTTAAATTTTTATCCTACACAAGTATAATTTTCACACGTTAAAATTTCTATTGATCCAAAACCAATTTCTTCAAACTCAATATATTAATATCCATCAACACGTAGTTACATTGTGATAAATAATACAAAAAACTATTTAACATGTGTTTACATTAAATATCAACAAAAAAAGATACAACCTACACCAAAACATATAGCCTAAACTTGTTCTAAGAATAAGATAACATATAACCTACACACAAAATTCATCATCAATAAAATACACACGATATAACTTACACACGAAAAACATATAACCTACACACGAAAATGTTATCTACACAAATACAATTTATTCACACATTAAAATTTCTTTCTATTTAAAACTAATATCTTCCAACTCAACTTATTAATATCCATCAACACGTAGTTACATTGTGATGAATAATACAAAAAACCATCTTACACATGTTTGCATTAAATGTGAAATATACAACCTACGCAAAAACATATAACTCACACTTGGTTTAAGAATAAGGAAACATATAACATACACATGAAAAACAAATAACCAAAACACGTGTAGGATATGTGTATATTTGTGTAGTTTATATAATTGTTGATGTCGAATTAAATATGTAAGTTGTATGTTTTTTTGTCTTTGCTCGAAACAAATGTAGGTTATATAATTTTGTGTAGGTTGTATATTTATTGTTAAGTGGACACATTTGCATGACATTTTTTATTATTTATGACAATAGTTTTTCTAGATATATCAATTGAAAAAATATATTATGTTTTAGTATTTATTGTTGAAAATTACGCGTTGATATATGCTAAAAATTGAATGGAACGAATTTTTTTTAATATAAATAACTAGTATTATATGAATAAATTGTATTTTTATTGAATAAAATGAAGAGGATGTAAATAAATTATAAAACTAAATTAGTGTTTTTATTTTTAATTATTATTGTTAAATTAGGTAGATATATTAATTAGAAAGAGATTAATTATGGTTATTAGTTGTATTAATTAAAGAGAAAGAATGCATTTATTGTTGCATTTACATCTTTTTCATTTATTTTTAAGCTTTTAAAATCTAAAATAAACTAGTGGTTCATATTTATTTTTCGCATTTCTCGCAGTAATATAATTTCTCTCATATATATAGGGTTAAGTTATAATAAGACCTTGAGTGTGTATAAGAAGTGTAGAAAGTGAGTTCGTGCGTTGGATTGGACGATCTAAGGGTTTATATTCGAGGTGGGTTATTTCTTCGGTGTGTTTTATTTTCATGGCTAAACTTAAGGGATATAGGAGTAGAAATGTCAATTTTTCTCTATAGCAAGTCCTACACATTAGAAAACACAAAAGATTCTCTCTCTCACCTCTTACAAATTAAACGATTATTAAGAAATCACTAGGAAGAAGCATTGTTGTGTTCATCATCCTTGATTGAAGAAAAATCGTGCAATCAGAGGTAATTACATAGTGTTTTCTGGTGGATGAATCGGTTTATTTGTCAGAGTGTTTCTCATTTTTGATTCCAGTAATTAATGCTCTTATTCTAGTGGAGAAGAAATTTCCTTCCAATCCGTTAAGTCGATTGATAAATAATGAAGGCGTGTTTCAATTGTTGCTTGATTTTAATGTTTTTTTTTTTATAAAAAACCACTATTTATACGGTTTACTCTATTCATTGAAATCCGCTTGTAAGGCCCCGAACCCGATAGCCCTAATTTAACGTCAGATTTACTCATAAACGCAGTTCTTACAATCAGAGTTAATTAAAACTTTGGCGGAAACGATAACTTAAATCATTCGTTACAAAATATTAAATCTTTTCTTTGATACCATAACTTAAAACATCATATTTAGAACATCATCTCTTCCATCTTCAGATGCCAGCCGTTCAATCCATACCATGTGCCATCTTCATGCTAACTCTTTGGTCAAATCACCTGCGTGCATACTAAAAGTCAGCTACGCTGAGTGAGTTCTAGTTAATCAAGCAACTTATCATACAACCACTACATGCATTATATCCATATCCAAAGACACATAGCCCACTATCTGACCTGCTCATCTTACCACTTAACCTCTTAATTACCCCTACAGCTTAACCACTTTAATAACGAATAACGTTATGCCACTTTGCCACTTTAATAACGAAGTAACGCATAGGCTTACCCTACCACGTACTAACGTCATGGCACTAACACCCTTACTAGACCCTTGTTACTTCTATCACGCCCTACCTCTACTTATCTACGACACACTTTATATCATTAAATCATTTACATAATAACCAAGTCACATCACAAAATTTACACACACTAATAACCACTTGGGGATCATTCCCGAATGACGGTACGCGCAATATCCGAAGATCGTTCGCACACCGACTAACGTTGCCTTCCTTGTCTACACGTGCAATATACGAAGATCGTTCACGCACTAACAGACTTCCATTCATAACATATATAAATATATCACATTAATATTATAGCGTACACTTACCACTTAAGGTAGGTGTATTCACACTTCACATCCAGTATGCACACAACCCCGAAAACATAACAAGGAAGTGGGGCTAGAAACTCACCTGAACTCAGTTACATTCACTGTTTATGGTTATTCCCTTCTTGAGCTGTGCATGGCTAACTGTATAATAATTACATGTATCAATTAACTATCACTACTCACCGTATTTCTAGTTGAATTATATCCCTCAACGGACGGGGGTCCGGGGGGCAGCGCCCCTGGCAGCGGGATCTAGGGGCGGCAGCCCCTAGCAGGGTCCAAGGGGCCGAGCCCCTGGCTGGGGTCGAGCTAATTCGTTATCAGATCATAGTTTAATTCGTTATCAGATCTCAGTCTAATTCGTTATCTAGCACATGATCTGATTCGTTATCCAGCTTCGCTGTCCTGATTCGTTAGCTAATTCGTTATTCTAGTTCGTCATCCTTCATAACGAATTGGACCTTTATAACGAACCGGTCCTTTAACGAACTGAACCCTTAACGAACTGGAGTTCATTCGTTAGTTCTTCCTTAACAAACTACTTAACGAATTGGAGCTTCTTCGTTACTTATCCTTAACGAATGACTTAACGAACTGCTTCTAGTTCGTCACTTTCTCTTAACGAAATGGATTAACGAATTGCCTTCTAGTTCGTTAAGTCATCGCTAACGAACTAGGGTCAGGTCAGAATGTCAGAGAACATTCTCTGACATCCTTACCTCATACACCCAACTCTGGTGCCGCCTTCGTCGGAAAGCCGGGATATCGCCGGAAAAATGATATCTCAGCCGTTTCACCACTGTTTTCTCCGTTTTTCGTCCCGTTCGATCCAGATCTGAGCTAGGGTGACCCCTAAGTGCATCTTAGGTTTGGTTTATACCCGATTCCACCCGGATCTTATAACTTTAACGGTTTAAGGTGTCAGCTCGTCGTTTCGGGACTATATCTAACGGGTTTGGATTTCTACAATATCATACTATCATTACCTCGGGTTGATGTTCGGTTTCTTCTTGCTATTTCGGATAGAGAGAGAGTTGGATGAGAGAGAGCTAAGTGTGTGTTTTGGGTGGTGTATGGAATATGTGTAAATGAATGATTTAGGCATAATGAATGTATTTATATGATGGGTCATGGGCTTGAGCCCATGGTCTATCTTCCTTCCATTTTAACCTAAGTCCATTAGCCATATTACTTAACCCAACACAAGCCCGACTCGTATTAACCCCTACTTTATTTTATTATTTTCCCACTAACCCGAGTAAACCTTCCCACCAATATTAAATAATATAATTTATATTATTTTAGAAATTTTGGGATCTTACACCGCTCTAAGTGTTGGTGTGTTTCTATATCATTGAAATAAGTAAGTTGGCGTATTCTGTATCAAATTAGCTAGTTTTGTTGTGTCGAATGTTCTTGTGTGTTAATTTCCAGGGTATACTCTCTTAATTATAATATGCTTTTAATGTTGGTGTGTTTTTGTTGCAAAATTGGTATGTTAGTGTGTTTCTGTTTCGCATTAGCTAGTATGTTATGTTGAATGTTGTCGTGTGTTATTTCCGGTGATGGTGTCTTTTTATATGTGTTTTATTTTAATGGATGCAGTTGATTAGTTTAATAAAAAGAAAGAAGGCATTAGGTTCATACATCTAATTTTGGCACCACTGACAACTCGATGGCGGTGAGGGTCTAGTGATGGTCCCGGGGTTGACAAAATTATAGATTGCGGAGATGGAACCAAAACTGGACGGTGGAGGCGGTGGCCGGCGATCAGAATTGAACATATGGCGTTGGTGGCCGGAGTGCCAGTTCCGGTTCATAATTAAACAAGAAAGTTGGTTTGGTTGCTACTTGTTGAACAATAATATTGTTGCTTCTTTTCCTATTTTTGTGATTTAATGGAGACTTTGGTTTTTTTTCCTGGTACGAAACTCAGACTTCAAGAAAACTGACTTTCTTGTTTTGATTACCAAGAATATAATTTCTATAATTAATAGTCAGATCGAGTAATGTATCAATGTATGTAACTCTAAACTAAAGAATTTGAATATGCTTATATATATATAGAGTTACCAAATAGAAAAAAGTTATGACGATCCTAGCCTTGTGTATTTTCTTTAATCTAATGCTCCTAATCAATTCCTACACTTCTTATAAAATATTAACTTCTTATTATAACCCTACTTTATATATATATATATATATATATATGGGTGGATCAATGCAAACTCCTTTTAAAGAGAAAATTTAAAAATTTTGTAGTTTTTTTTCATTATTTTTATATGTTGATATTGTCCCCCCCCCCAAAAAAAAACCACGTCGGTAACCTCGTTGGTGTAGTGCATTTGTGTAATAGTTTGCATTGCATATATGCAAGAGTGTTGTATTAAATACAATACAACATTATTGCACATATTTGATACACACTATTGTATATATGCTTTATAAGACAAATACACACACCGAATACACATTAGTACGTATGAGTAATGCAACATCAATGCACATGTGCACTTTATCAATTTTTTTAATATATTTTTGCATATAATGCAACAGTCTACACATATACAATACACAAATATTGAATATATGAAATTAAACACTATTAATCATAAAAATACGTAGTAATACACATGTATAATACAACAATATCGCATAGTAATACGTATGTACGTTACAACATATTTTTTTTTTATTTTTGTTCTAGTGAAGAGTAACAATATATAAGAATAATGGAAAAATTAGAAATTTGAAAATATTTTTTTATTTTTAATTAAAAACAGTTATTTGTGAGTTTTTAAGTTTTTTCTCTAAGGATGATGGATCTTGCGAGAAGTGATATTACAGCGAGATGTGCGAGAAGTGAAGGTGTAACTCCATTAATCCCTAATTTCACTCCCTTTCTTATGATGTTACCTACATGTATGTAGGTTGGTTGTATTTATGTCTTAGCTACACACATTCAAATTTACCTACACACATATACATGCGAACCTACACACATTCAAACCTACCTATGCACATACAAACGTACCGAGCCTCATTCAAACCTACATACCTACACACATACAAACATATATACACAAATAAGTACCTACACACGTACCTACGCACCTACACAATAAGAAAGGGAATGAAATTAGGGATCAATGGAGTTACACCTTCATTTCTTGCACTTCTCTTTGTAAAAAAAT
>NW_027504040.1:0-31786 GCF_021521415.1 Bidens hawaiensis | reverse complement strand
TACCTTACCCTCGTATAAGTATCCATAGGAGGATCGTCACGTAATATCTATTAAAAGAACCATTACCATTACCATACTATATATAATTTCCATAGGAGGAACACTCTGTATACTTTCCATAGAAGGAACACTTTACTATCCATAGAAGGAACACTATACTTTCCATAGAAGGAACACTATACTTTCCATAGAAGGAACACTATACTTTCCATAGAAGGAACACTATCTATAAGTTATTATTTATTATCCATGTAAGGAGCTATTCACTTCCCTTGACGATACGTGCAATATCCGAAGATCGTTCACGTACCGACAAGCTTTCATTCATAATGTTCATACATCATCCTTACGTTACATACAATATTAATATCTTTATTTATATCCCGACAGTGCGTGCAATATCGAATATTAGTAGGGTTCGGTTCCCTAGTTCTCAAATATTAGTAGGGTTCGATTCCATCTTCGTTACCATACAACCATACATCATACCTCGAGTATTAGTAGGGCTCGGTACCCTTTTCGTAACCATACAGCCATACATCATACCTCGAGTATTATTAGGGCTCGGTACCCTTTTCGTAACCATACATTATCATTTCTTTCTTCTATTATCTCTATCATGTTCATACACATAAACATACATAACATACTTACCTTATACATAGCGTTACAACCTGACAGTACGTGCAATATCCGAAGATCTTTCACGTACCATCAAGCAATCATTCATACATTTCACATTATCCACATAAGGCATACACTTATCTCTTAGGATAAGTGTATTAACAAACATATTGAGTATGCACACAGCCCCGAAAACATAACAAGGAATGGGGCTAGAAACTCACCTGAACTCTGCTTCTTTTTCTGATAGCTGTAAATCCCTTCTTTAACTGAGCTCGGCTGACTGTACAAGTTACACGTATCAATACTCGCCTGATCTAATCTGGTGGCCTAGTATTAGCTTACTTTAACTTATCGCTTTTAATTTATTTTCTAATCGAACTTGGTTTTAGGCGAACTTGGCTTTAGGCGAAGTTAAACCTTAGGCGAACTTGGCTTTAGGCGAAGTTAAACCTCAGGCGAACTTGACTTTAGGCGAAGTTAAACCTCAGGCGAACTTGGCTTTAGGCGAAGTTAAACCTTAGGTGAACTTAGCTTTACAGCGAAGTTGTCATCAGGTGAACTTGGCTTCAGGCGAAGTTGTCATCAGGCGAACTTGACCTCAGGCGAAGTTACCAGTTAGGCGAACTTAACTTTACAGCGAAGTTGCCATCAGGCGAACTTAGCTTGCAGGCGAAGTTCATCAGGCGAATTTAGCTTGCAGGCGAAGTTCATCGCTTTGAAGGCGAAGTTGCCCAGATGCAAGCGAAGTTGCCCAGACAGCCGCTGTTCGGTTTCTTTCCAGCATTTCGAGCGATTTTAACACCCTTTCTATGGTTCAATATCACCCACTATGCTTCCCGACCATTTTCGGTCGCTTATACACTAAAAAGCTTGGATCTTTAAACTTCAAAGATCAAGAATCATACCTTTTTGAGCTTGTTTGGATCTCGTTTAACTTGTTAACACAACTAATCGCTCTCTCTCTCTCTCTCTCTCTGATCTCGGTCTTCTCTCGTCCGGGCCGCCGGCGAAGTTGGTGGTGTGTGTGTGTTTTTGGAGTGTTAGAGAGAATAAGGAATGAAAGATATTTTGGGTTAGGGAATATTTATATCCCTGAAATCCCATGGACCTAAGGCCCATTCTCATTTAACCCGTCTCCATTAATCCAACACTAGCCCGACTCATACCAACTCCTACTCTATTATTTATTTCCTGACAACCCGAGTAAACTTTCCCTCTATTAGTAAGTAATATAATTAATATCACTTTGAAATTTCGGGATGTTACACATCTTCTTTCTTTTCTTACTTAAATCCCATTCTCTGTTCGAGTCTAAGCATGTAGGATGCTTAAATCTCTCGAACTTTGCTCTGATACCAACTTATAAGGCCCCATCACATGTGCCCTACTTTGGACGTTGGATTTACTTATTAACATAGTTCTAAATATCAGAGTTAATAAAAACATTCACGGAATATTAAAACATTCAACCAATATATTACATAGCCATCACTTCTTGTCTCTAACGAGCATTCAAATCATTTAAACATAAAACATTATCTTATAAATAACATAACATTTCATTGAGATGTTAGTATCTTCAATTCCATGCCTTGTGTATCCCCTCAAGCGAGCTGCCTCAATCTACTCAACTGCGTGTATACAAAAAGTCAGCTACCCTGAGTGAGTTCTAGTTAATCATAACACATACAATCAGTTCACATACTTGCACACGTGCCAGAAGGTGTGTACACTATTCATACTTTACTTTACATGCATAACTATCCGTACTATTTAAAGAGCCTTCCGCCCTATAACCTCACATATATTATAAGGGTCTAGTCCCCAACATCACATATATTATTAGGGTCTGGTCCCTATCCTAACAAATATTATAAGAGTCTGGTCCTATCCTCGCAAATATTATTAGGGTCCGGTCCCTATCCTCATAGATATTATTAGGGTCTGGTCCCTATCCTCACAGATATTATTAGGGTCTGGTTCCTTTGTTTAGTACAATTGTACCATACCTGTCTTTACATACCTTTTTTAATAATACGTGCAATATCCGAATATCGTTCACGTACTATTATCATAACATACATACATCATTCATACATCATATATATACAGTCATACCTTTGACTATCGCCTGGCAGTACATGCAATATCCGAAGATCGTTCATGTACTAGCATCATAACATACATACATCATTCATACATCACATATATATCAATCATATCTTTAACTATCACTTGGCGGTACATGCAATATCCGAAGATCATACATGAATCGTACAAGGCATACACTTACCACTTAAGGTAAGTGTATTAACTATCACATCTAGTATGCACACAGCCCCGAAAACATAACAAGGAAGCGGGGCTAGAAACTCACCTGAACTCGGTTACGTTCGTCGTTTACAGTTATTCCCTTCTTGAGCTGTGCACGACTAACTGTATAATCATTACATATATTAAATACGACTCTAGCTCTTCTTATCGTTTACTTAATTAATATTAAGCGTTTAAGCCGGTTTTACTTCATTGAACCTTTACCTGTTAGTTAACTGTTACTCGTTAACCTTTAAAGGTATTTTCCATCAATTATCAAAGTCCAAGGACTATTATGTAATTATCTCATTCTTTCTCTAAGTCCAGGGATTATTCTGTCATTATATCAAACGTCTAGTTCGTTACAGGGTTCTTAACGAATTGACTATCATAACGAACTGGCTCTTGTAACGAATCAGACCTTATAACGAACTGGTCCTTGACGAATTGAACCCTATAACGAATGACCCCTCTATAACGAATTGAACCTTCTAATTCGTTATCTCTTTTTAACGAATGACTATAACGAATTGGTTATCTTCTTCCTTAACGAATCTAGAAACGAACTAAGGCTAGTTCGTTAAGCTTCTTTTAACGAATCATCTGACAAATTGTCTCTAGTTTGTTAACTCCCCGTAAACGAATTAGGGTTAGTTCAGAGAATGTCAGAAACATTCTCTGACATTCCCTTCCTCGTACCAGCCGCCTTTCCGGCGCCGTCGTCGCCGGAAAACTACGGGTTCGCCGGAAAAATGAGATTTGACTCGTTTTCCACCGTTTTTCATCTCGTTTGATCCAGATCTGAGCTAGGGAGAACCCTAAGCTCATCTTAGGTTCAATTTATATCCGATCCACCCGGATCTCGTGACTTTAACAGTTTAACGGTGTCGGCTCGTCGTTTCGCGACTAAATCTAACGGATTTGAGTTCGTACAATAACATACTATCATTACCTTGGATCGGGATCGGTTTTTTTTGGTGATTTCGGCTAGAGAGAGAAAGCAAGATGAGAGAGAGCTAAGTATGTGTTTTGGTGGTGTATGGAATATGTGTGAAATGAACGAAAAATGGGTAATTAAGATTTATATAATTATGGATCATGGGCTTATGCTCGTGGTCTTTTCCTTCTTTCCTTCATGACCCAAGTCCATAACCCATATCCATTTTACCCACACCAGCCCGACTCATACTAACTCACATTTTCATTTTGTTAACCGAAACTAGAAAACGGGATGTTACAATCATGGCCAACTCACATATTTCCAAACCATTTTAATATCTCTCTCTCTCTCTATATATATATATATATATTATTGCCAAACCATCTCATACACATTCTTTAAACTTTAAGATTTTCCAACCCTAATCATTTTAATATCTCTCTCTCTCTCTCTATATATATATATATATATATATATATATATCTCGGCTTATTACCTCCACCATCTTCTATATTCCGGTAATGTATATTAGGATTAATCGTTTTCCGGTAATGTTATATTTTATACTCTAATGGCCAACAATGTTATATGATTTTTCCGGTAAGGTTATATCTTTTTCCGGTAAGATTTTATGTTTATTTTAGTTATTATATGATTCTGTTATAGTCTCTTAGGTTGTACATCAAAATCTAAGATTGAATTGCTATTTTGAAGTTATTTCGGTTTTCTGACAAGATTGAATATCTTTTTTCTGTAAGATTTTATATCTATTTTCGTTTTTGTTTATATTTATATTAATTATTATATGATTTCCTTATAATCTCTTTAGGTTTTATATCAAAATAGAAGATACAATGGAGATTTTCTCTATTTCGTTTTTCCGGTAATGTGATTCAAATATTCCGATTATTAATTAGAACATTTGTTTACATAGTTCAAATCTTCCATAACTGGTAATTTATTTATTATGTGATATTAATATTAATATTTAATTTCTCATTTCAGGTTATGTCTCCAACTTGATATAGTTAATTTCATGGATTGAGGATTTGTTTATAAGATTTCTTTTTTTTTTGTTTAGTATTGATGTATATTTTTGTTATTATTCACGTATTTTTCACAATTCATGTAATTTATTTAATTTTATATAATCAATCTTGTATTATTGTTGGTCAAATTCCATCTATTATATTTTAATCATTTTGATTCATTTAAAATTTAATATCATAGCCAATTAAATCACCAATGTCAACGCAATTTAAAACATTATTATACTTTCTAATATTATCGTAGTTTACATTTTAAAATAATTCACATTAAATATGACATTTTAAAACCGATTTTCTCCATTCAAATTCGGATTCTCACCATTTATATAAAGTTTACAAAAATATGTTATATAGTTTGACTTTCACCAGTTATTCAAAAACCGGATTTTAATGAAAAGTTGACCATTTTATAATTTTTCAACATTCATGCCTTAAATAAAAAAAATATTTTTAATAACCATTTCTAAATATATCAAGTTATTATGATTTTAATGTCACTTTCAACTTAATTCATTCATATATATATATTCCTAGATGTGAAAAATAATATATATATATATATATATATATATATATATATAACCGAATATCAAATTCTAATTCTCAAAAGAATATAAATTCATAACTTATAGAGTTTTAGTTTAATAATCATAATTTCTAACGATTTAACTAATCAACACAGTAAAAAATATATTATTTTTTATTAAACAATTTTAATTAACATTATTACAACTTACATATTTAATATTTATAGTATATATGTGGAATAAATCCTAAAAATATACCACAAAAGATTTTACCATGTAATATGTTTGACTTTTTATTTTTAAATTCTCTGATTATAGCATACATTATTGCACTAAAAATTTAGTAATAATAAGTTTTCAAACCCAAAATATTTATCAAAATTGAAATAAAATGTTTCATTCAAATTAAAATCCATGATATGATGCATTTTTTTTAAATAGTGATATTAATTTACACAATTTATACAACAATATATAATTTTTGTTACTACATAATTTTAATTATTAGACGAAAGTTAACAAAAATAAGCTTATAATTATTTCAACAATATATGCATTTAACTCTTCCTTAGTTTAAGCTCAAATTAAAATAAAATTGATCTTAAAATTAATTAGCATTTATACCCATTTTTATTTAGACGAACGTTAACAAAAATAACCTTATAATGTATAATGACTATATAAGCGACATATCAGCCATGTGTCACACCCCAACCTAAAGGCGGAAATGTCGGGGCGTGAGCTGATTGCCACAGCTCACAAGGTACCTATCATGCAATTGTAAAGCGACAATATCTAATTAATTTATTAATTGTCAACGAACATTTAAGTACAACAAAATAGAGAAAATTACAATACAAAACCAACTATTCTTGTTTATGTTTAACATCCTAAGGTCATCTCTACGTGAGCTTCAGTTCGATAAGCAATCTAATCTATAACCTGCAAAATGCATACAAAATATATATATTTGTCAACAACACATGTTGAGTGAGTAGATTCACCAGTTTTGACACAAACAAAATGATAATATATAATGATATAAATAATAGAGTAAAAATAAGCAAAATTGTTATCTGTGAGTATAAACAAAGAAATTGTTAAGCAAGTAATGAGTGTCGGTGAAACCATTGCCAATGCGATCGGGCTCCGGCCACTACGACGGTCGTATGATCATACTATAATGAGATTATGTTGGACCTCTCCGAATGCGATTCAAGTAAGTAAGTAAGCAAATAACAAGTAACAGACAGTCATTCAATTGATATAAAACACAAAGATCATAGTTTGCGTTTGAGAAATAATAAGATAAATAATTTGATAAATGGTACGCAAGTGTCCCCAAAACATTTGAAAAAAAGTAAAATATGGGAGTTATTACTCACCTGATTAGTAGAACAAAACACAAGTGAGGACGTGAAAATGGTGAACCCTTCGGGATTTACCGTCAACGATTCCTAATAACATAATACTATAAATTAATTAATAATGAGATAACATGATTTAATAAATTAAGATTTCGGTGATTTGATTTATGGTTGGGTATTGTAATGTTATTGATTATTCGATGAGAATCTTTTGTTATTATTTATACAAAACAACATTATTGTTAACCATTTATTTATACGATGATTATTTGTTTCATTATTTATAAAATACCACTAATACACAAGATAATACATTTTTATATAAATATCTAAATAAAACTATTAAATACACCAATTAAATAAAATGATTTGAGTAAATATAAATCGAGATATAATACTATAATTAAATAATTATAACATAAACGTTTTTAAATAAATATTTATAATAATAATAATAATGTTTAAGCAAATATGCATTTTGAATTGTTAACGAAATTTAACGATAAAAATATATCTAATACGTTTTTTTCTATTCTTGTCTAAAATTAATACATATATAATAAAGATAAAATTTATAAAGACCTTTAACGACGAGAAAGCGTGAACTTAAACTGTTGGGTTTCAAAAAGGTTTATTTAAAACAACATATACTTATAAGACGTACAAATTTTATATATATATATACACACACCAAAAATTCATGACGAATTATTTGTCAAGATGTCGGTTTAACAAAAGAAAAATATGTATTTGATATTTATTATTTATCATAAATAATTAATAAATCATTAAAGCCCTTAAAACAATTAATAAAAATAAAGTATAAAAACTACGTCCAGGGGGGCTCGAACCCGCACCCCTAGCCGTTTAAAAGGTTTAAACAAACACAGACAAGCCAATGGGCTGGTGCGTTCACTTGGTTAATATCCAAGAACAATAGCTTATATACAACAGCCGATTTTATCCCTAAATCAATTAAGAACCCTAATCTTTAAATCGATTAATCCGTTGCATATTGGTTAAATTAAGGTTAGGGTTAATGTAATTAGATTAAAAACGAATTGAAATCATACAACAATTACCAGATCCTGATGCGTAACGATGGTGAACGGTCACCACGAAACCGACAGCCAAAAGATGAGTCAAGAACATGCATTGGCAGCTTAAAAACGAAATTAATCATAGGGCTCCTTCTCGTGATGCCCAGAGCAACGTCCCGACGAGTTTAATTGGATTGAATACAACTGCTAATGACCTAATGGTATTATGAAGTACCGCCGATTGGCAAATACCCCAATTCCAATATATCAGATAGTTTTTTTTCCTTAATTAGACATGTCAGTTAATGCGCAATTATGTAATATAAACGATTCCTACGATCATATACACCGAAAATTATGGCTCGAGAAAAGAACTTGGGTATACGGGTTGGACCCAAACCGGTCTGGGTTAACGGGTTTCATTCTGGGTTAATGGGTTGAATGAATTATAATAATCATATTTGCAAACAAGTCCTTGTACTAAAGAGGTGGGTGCATAAAGGGGTTAAAACTATAGTTTAAGGTGTAATTTGTATATGAATGAAAGTTATTTTGATAAAATAAATAAATAAAATAAACAATAATAATAAAATATTAATGACTCGATAAACGAAATGCTTCGTTAATTAAACCCGATAACGAAAATGGTTCGGGTATATATTATATGAAAAATCCAAGTTGTTATAGTCTCCCATACTTTAGGGAATTTCGTCCCAAAATTAAAGAATAATATAATAAAACCATTACATTTTGAGGAACGAAAAATTTTAAATATAATTTTTAAAAGTAATCATAATACAGAACTTTGAATAGTCAAAGCAACGCTCCAAATGCAAATCCGATAAGGGCACTTATATATAGGATATACCAGCGGCATATCCACCATGTCATTATTATCTCTGCTTTTGTACCGTTACTCCAACTACTTTCGATTCGAAATTTCTCTGAAAGAAATTAGTGAACAAGATTAAATTGATTGTATTAGCGTTTTGAGTTAGAATTTATACTCGCTACCTGTTTGACTGTACTTTTGGTCATAAAGTGGGTGTAGCGAATACATGATCTATATTGTTTGATGTAGAAATCATTCTTTAATTATTTATATTGAGATTAAATGAGTATAAATAATAAGTTGTGTAAATTTCTTATTAGTTATTAAGAAGAAAAAAAATGAAATTCGACATAAGTTGTGCTAGCGTTAATCTTGGCTTAAGGATAAGTCAGAATTTAAATGAGATAATCTGTACGACAATTTGTTAAGTAGATGATATAATCAATGAGGTGATTTGATATGGGATTTTTTCGAAGCATAAAAAATTAAAATGTTAATACTTAAAATTTGAGGGTGATAACTGAGATGTAATTGATAGTCATTGGGGTTATTGAGTTACTTGTGATAAGTTTGTTAATTGATAACGTGATAATCGTGAACATGAGGGGTATTGTTTAAATAGTAAGGTATTTAATAATGATTTTATTATATTTGATAGTTTGATGATGTTATAATATGCGTATGAGAAAATAGTTATTAATTGCTCTTGATAATTTGTGAATGTGATAATTTGAGTGCCAGATAACCGATTAGATAATTAAATAGTAAATTGTTTAGATGGATTTATGACAACAAAGTACCAGTGAGTGAATGATTTGTGCTCCATTATAAGAATGAAAATATTTGTGAGTATGTGAATGAATTGAATAAATAAGTCTTGATTCAATGTAATTGAATAATTAAGTAATTGAGTAACTAAATCATATAATAGGTTGTTTCAAATGAAATCAAATATACAAACAACTAAACCAGTAACGAAAGTTTCAATTAAGTAATTAAGTCAAATCATAACTTGTTTCAAATAAAATCAAATACATAAACAAATAATAAATAATGTAAGTTTCTCGATGTATTGGGTTTCCCATGAGCTTGTCCATGGTATTTTGTTGGCCTATGAGTGTTACGTGTCGTTTTAACCGAACAAACTAAATAACGAATGACAAATGTAAGTATGAGTAGTTGAAGTATCTCGTGTATCACCACGCTTGATAATGCTTCAACCAAATATCGTAAATATAATAATTGTGAAAATGAATAGTTGGCGTGTCCATGGCGTCCCATCAATTTTTCACCCGACTAGACATTTAAAAAGTAATAAAATAATAAAACGCAATGGAAAAATGTAACCATTAACTGATTATGTTAAACACTTAAAATGTAAAAGCAAAACTTAGGAAATCCTAAAAGAAATTCCCGTCAACGAAAACAATCAACAAAAATTTGAATGTAAATATATATCATGGGAATGAGACATTGCCTCGGAGTTATAAAAATATTTTGAGGGTGAGACATAGTCTCGGAGTTGGGTGTGCATGACAATAAAATAAGCATTAAACTAAGCAGTTAAATAAGTGCTTAGTCTAGCAGGTAATTACGTAAGCTGTAAACAATTAAATATAACACGTAAGGTAAACAAATAGACACGTATGGGGTCCTAAGCATATTTCTAGAACTTTCTAACGACCTATCTTAAACCTTCGGCTCTGATACCAATCTGTCACACCCCAACCTATGGTGGAAATGTTGGGGCGTGAGCTAATTGCCACATCTCACAAGGTACTTATCATGCAATTGTAAAGCGATAATATCTAATTAATTTATTAATTGTCAACGAACATTTAAGTACAACAAAAATAGAGAAAATTACAATACAAAACCAACTATTCTTGTTTATGTTTAACATCCTAAGGTCATCTCTACGTGAGCTTCAGTTCGATAAGCAATCTAATCTATAACCTGCAAAATGCATACAAAATATATATATTTGTCAACAACACATGTTGAGTGAGTAGATTCACCAGTTTTGACACAAACAAAAATGATAATATATAATGATATAAATAATAGAATAAAAATAAGCAAAACTGTTATCTGTGAGTATAAACAAAGAAATTGTTAAGCAAGTAATGAGTGTCGGTGAAACCATTGCCAATGCGATCGGGCTCCGGCCACTACGACGGTCGTATGATCATACTATAATGAGATTATGTTGGACCTCTCCGAATGCGATTCAAGTAAGTAAGTAAGCAAATAACAAGTAACAGACAGTCATTTAATTGATATAAAACACAAAGATCACAGTTTGCGTTTGAGAAATAATAAGATAAATAATTTGATAAATGGTACGCAAGTGTCTCCAAAACATTTGAAAACAAGTAAAATAGGGGAGTGATTACTCATCTGATTAGTAGAACAAAACACAAGTGAGGACGTGAGAATGGTGAACCCTTCAGGATTAACCGTCAAGGATTCCTAATAACATAATATTATATATTAATTAATAATGAGATAACATGATTTAATAAATTAAGATTTCGATTATTTGAGTTATGGTTGGGTATTGTAATGTTATTGATTGTTCGATGGAAATCTATTGTTATTATTTATGCAAAACAACATTATTGTTAACCATTTATTTATACGATGATTATTTGTTTCATTATTTATAAAATACCACTAATATAGAATATAATACATTTTTATATAAATATCTAAATAAACCAATTAAATAAAATAATTTGAGTAAATATAAATCGAGATATAATACTATAATTAAATAATTATAACATAAACGTTTTTAAATAAATATTTATAATAATAATAATAATGTTTAAGCAAATATGCATTTTGAATGGTTAACAAAATTTAACGATAAAAATATATCTAATACGTTTTTTTCTATTGTTGTCTAAAATTAATACATATATAATAATGATAAAATTTATAAAGACCTTTAACGACGAGAAAGCGTGAACTTAAACTATTGGGTTTCAATAAGGTTTATTTAAAACAATATATACTTATAAGACGTACAAATTATATATACACACACAGACACACCAAAAATTCATGACGAGATTATTTGTCAAGATGTCGGTTTAACAAAATAAAAATACGTATTTGATATTTATTATTAATCATAAATAATTAATAAATCATTAAAGCCATTAAAACAATTAATAAAAATAAAGTATAAAAACCACGTCCAGGGGGCTCGAACCCGCACCCCTGGCCGGTTCAAAGGTTTAAACCAACACAGACCAGCCAATGGGCTAGTGCGTTCACTTGGTTAATATCCAAGAACAATAGCTTATATACAACAGCCGATTTTATCCCTAAATCAATTAAGAACCCTAATCTTTAAATTGATTAATCCGTTGCATATTGGTTAAATTAAGGTTAGGGTTAATGTAATTAGATTAAAAACGAATTGAAATCATACAACAATTACCAGATCCTGATGCGTAACGATGGTGAACAGTCACCACGAAACCGTCGAACAAAAGATGAGTCAAGAACATGCATTGGCAGCTTAAAAACGAAATTAATCATAGGGTTCCTTCTCGCGATGCCCAGAGCAACGTCCCAACGAGTTTAATTGGACTGAATACAACTGTTAATAACCTAATGGTAATATGAAATACCGCCGATTGGCAAATACCCCAATTCCCATATATCAGATCGTTTTTCCTTAATTAGACATGTCAGTTAATGCGCAATTATGTAATATAAACGTTTTTTCATATATCAGATCGTTTTTTCCTTAATTAGCCAAGGCTTAGCTCAGGACCCCCTACTCGTCGTAATTGGTTTAGTATTGCTACTGCACATGACTTCGAGAGTCATGATGATATAATTTTTCAAACTTGATCTTGTGCACAAAATTGGGTTTGGGTTAGGTTGAAGTTTTTAACCAGACTCGTGTTATGATACAAAATTCACTAGAATTGGATATACCAAAGAAGGGTAGTATAATTAACTCGTTGATTTCGGATAGGAAAAAACAGAAAAATTCCATATGAATTTTCCTACAGAGTAATGCGGAAAAATTGGTTTGTTTATCCACAATTAGAAAAGGATCAATTGAGTCTATTGAAATGAAATGTGTTTTTGTTTTTCCAATGAATGGGTTTATAAAAATGATTGTCTTTTGATGAAGCAATCAGTCAGTTAAAACAATAACTTAGAAAATCAAATAGTAATATCACCCCAAAAGAATATATGCTGAACATTATATGAATTATGACGTCTTTGTTAATCTTGATTAAGTTTGATTGGAGTCTTAGTTAATTGAAAAATAAGAAATATTCGATATCAAGTATAGCAAAAAGTGGTTGGGGCTCCCCCAAAGTATAAAAGTATTAGTTAATTGAAAAACATTAACCAAACAAACTTAACAAAATAAATACAAAGTAGGTCTTGTATGTAGACTTGGACATGACTAGGTGCACACATCAGCATGTTGTTGTGTACAATGGACTTGTAGCTAAGTGTAAAAGACTGAAGCCCGTGACAAAGGCCCATTAGTTGGGTTATTAGAGCATTCCTAACCCACCTCCAATATTTACGTGAGAAGAGTTTGTAAATTATAGGGTGTGGTTTTAAGTGGTTATAAGTTTAAATTATAGGGTGTGGTTTAAGTGGTTGTAAGTGTAAATTATAGGGTGTGGTTTAAGTGGTTGTAAGTGTAAATTATAGGGTGCAGATAGAAAATGCATTGATTTAATTGAACATGAGAGAAAAATATAGTGTTTTATAGTGTAACTAGTTTTTATCCCCCGTATTACGGGGGTTGTTTTATATTATTTGTTTTCAGTATTTATTTATTTTTTGATTTTTTATCTTTTTTATTGTATGAAAGTTAATAATATACTTATGGTTTGATGATAGTTTCACAAATAAATGAGATGTTATAACCCGGTTTAAAAGCTATATGAGTTTGATGAGACCAAAGACCCGTTTATTTTTTTTACTACAAATTGGTTTTTAATTATAAATAATATATATCTTTTTTAAATAAATCATATATTAATTTTTCAGTATCCCTAATTTATAGGATTATTATATCAAATATTTGGTGAGATTAGTTTTTAATTTAATGAGATGTTATAACCCGTTTAAGAAATATATGACTTTGATAAGACCCATACCCGTGAATTCGGGTCAAATGCATGAGAAGCCTCAATTTAAAAATCAAGCAAATCTGGTAACTCCAAAAAAGAGGGGAGCGACCACATCGCGACACCTAGGATTTTTGGGTTTTCGTTTATATATATTATAGATTATAAAGATGAGGATGAGGGACGGGCTGTGAATGCTCTTAGAGCATTCTTAAACTATCACTCATCCCAATCACTATAATTACACAAAAAAAACACTACTTTATCTCTCATGTTTAGTTAAATAATACTTTTTATACTTTTGTCATTACACAGTTATCTATTCTCTACTCACAACCAATTCAACAAATATTAAAAAATAAATTTAGGCAAACTTTGTTTCCCCAAATTTACAAAAAAAATCATTACATTTTCTTTCTCCACCCTATAATTTACACTAACAACCTCACCCTATAATTTGGAAACCTTCCTCACATAATTTTATGGCAACTGCAAATTTCTCCTAGGTAGTGTTTGATATGCATGAATGAGAAGTAGAATAGAATTGTCTATTATGATGGAATGAAAAAAAATTTGTTTGGTTGGTCAATGGAATGGAGTCACCCATTACCATGTTTATCCATTCTAAAACACCCCAAATTTATTCTATCCACACTTTTTTTCATTCTATCTCTCTTTCACGCGATATCACCTCCACCACTACTACCCATTGTTCTCTCTCCACCACCCACCACTAACTCTTTCGCCCACCACCACCACCCGCCTCCGCCAACTCTGCCCACCCGCCGCCGCCACCACCTATTTCCGCCACCAGCCATCGCTTCTAGCCATCACCACCATCACCCGCCGCTTACCACCGCCACCCGCGACCACCACCTTCCCACCACCAACAATCCCCGCTGCAAATTTTTCTTCTCTTTAATCCATAATATCCATGGGTCATAAGTGAAAATTGTTTGGCACATAAATTACAACATTTTAAATATATTTCACAATATTATGCACACATTAATAACTATTTACAACAATTTAATACCTAAAATATAATTACCCTTAATGTATACCTTTCTTTTAACTAAAGAAGTCAACATTTTCTTAATAATATGGATTCTTGAATTCACTTTGATTTATTTTTTAAACGCCCAACAAATTCAGTTTGATATATGAAAAGGTTCTTACTTTATTTATATATGCATGTATAAAATGAAAACCCTTTTAAGTTGAAAAACTCATGAAAAACTTATGTAACATCGATTTTTATACATATGTAATATATGTTGTTACCTTTAATACAAAACATCGTAAAAAATATAAAAAATTTTTTTCAAATTTTTTCTAACTTATAGACATTTTTTCTAGAGAGGGAAAATGTGACTTTACTTTTACATTTTATGTTAACTTTAATTGTGGACCACAAATTTCTAACTTTAATTAAAAATTTATGGTTGAAAATGAGTTTCTATAGTTTTCTCAACTCAAAAAAGTTTTTATTTTATCCTAACCCTATATATATATATAGGGGATGGTTCTAGAAGAAATGGATTTATTGCAAGAAATGAAAGAAGTTAATGTGAGCCATAGATTAAGATTGATCAATGGTTAGGATATGATGATGGCATATTTGTAAATAAAATGTTAAAGAGTTGATACAAAATAACACTGCAACGGTATGTAAGTAATTTTGTGTAGGCTAAATATCTGGCGCCACA
The DNA here is from genome assembly GCF_021521415.1 of Bidens hawaiensis. NCBI lineage: Eukaryota > Viridiplantae > Streptophyta > Magnoliopsida > Asterales > Asteraceae > Bidens > Bidens hawaiensis. The sequence goes on along the minus strand of NW_027504040.1, from coordinate 16,262 downwards.
TTAAACTTAACCACCGTCAACGGGAGTCAAAACACATATTCCCTTTCCTTAACAAATTAAACCTTCCAACTTCAGACACTATTCCGAATCAATCCTCCTCGTCTAAATATATCAACGATTTTGCAAGATCGTTATTGAATTGAAGATCCGTCATCGTCGATTATTATAAAAGGGGTTATTTTGGTTAATCGTAATGCTAGGGTTTTAAAGGTTAATCGACGTTCATGTTGTCGTTGACATCAATCGGACAAGGGTTTTACAGCCGCGACGGTAAGATTCAGGCTTTATATATTAATTTTGTCATTCTAATTTTTCGATTGGATATGTTTGTACTTAGAAACCACATTCGGGTGTGTCACTGGTGTTGTTGTTGATGTATGTTAAATGTTGTGTAGGTCAAAACAAAATGAAGGGCAAACTAGGACTGAAAAAAGGTAACCCGACTCTCATGAGATGTGGTTAAATGTTTTAAAATTGAGGAAGTAATCGATTGTGGTTTTTTGTTGAGTGCAGAAAGGAGGAGTCCAAGGATAGCCTTGAAAACCTCGTTTTCAAAGTTTACCAATTCTGCTCAAAATCCGGTTGATTTGGAAGCTGGCGACGGGGAAGATAGACAACGAATTGGTAATTGATTACAGCTGCTTATGATGCTTGTTATGTTTCTTTGAAAGTCTTTTTAGTTTATCTTAAATGTAGGTTTAGGTTGCAAATCTGTGTAAGCAAGATTTACATGTGTAGTTTTAAATTGTCTTCCGTTTTATTTTTAATGTGGACTTGGTTAATTTAGTTTCATGTTAATGGTTTAGTTTGTTTGTTTTTTGTTGGTTGATGAAGTTGCAAATCTATGTAGGCATGTTAACGGGTGATGTAGTTTGATGTTGCAAATCAGTGTAGGCATTTAGTTGTGTTTAAAGTTTTTAAGATGAATAATATATGTGTAGGATTTTGCAAAATGAAGTTTTTAAAGTTTTCAATTTTGTTTCTAGTAGATGTAGTTGTAATTATTCAAATTATAATATTTAAATAGTTGTATATATGTTGCATGTGTAGGATGAAGTTACTTTGTGTGTGTATGGATTCTCTACTTAGAATATATATATGTGATGGTGTTCTGTTGGTTTCGTTACTCTAAATAAAACAAAGAAAACAAATTTGAAATGTGGTAAATTATTTTAAAAAGGTAAGCTTGTTTGTGTATGTGTTGGTTTTTTATGTTTATAAATAGTCATAATGAAGGTGACGATGTTGTCGGTTGGTAAGATAGCAATATTTTAAAAATCTTTACTTATTATTGCAGTGGGGGAGCATGATGCGACCAATGGAAGAGAAAAGGAAAAATCTAGAAAATGTGGGCAACAAATAATTGGAGGTATGGTTTTGTAGTCTTATAAATACAAGGTGATTTTATGTATTGTATGTTGTTGCTTGTTTGTTCTTAACCTTGGTTCCAGTGTATGTATGCAATTGTATGTGTGTTGGTTTGTGTTGTCTGGCATAGGGGTTTAATTTGTTATTTTGTCTAGCTGATGCAGGTGTACAAGTTGAAGTTGCAAACGTAACTACAACAACTGCTTCTAGAAGCAAACATGGTATAAAAAGAAACAGAGGTATGTTCTTTACGAGTAGTACATGTGACACAAATAGTGTTGTTAGGCTTAAAAGTAGTATGGTTTTAGCTAATTGTTCGATTTAATGTGTAATGTAGGTGCGAGTGGTAATGAACGCCATCTGACTGCCAAGAAAGGTATGACGACTATCTAGCCAACTTAAGTTCAGACGTGTTATGTTAGTTTGATGTGGTTGATAATATATGTTGTAATTTTGTTTGTGTAGGTAAAAAAGGTGTAGATGATAGTGGAAAAGTATTAGTGAAATCAAAACAAATTGTTCAAGGAGATGATGATTTTGTAAGTAGGCAAGCTGATGTGTGTAATGTAGGAGGTGTGACGAAAAAAAAAGGCCGGTGCAAAAAATGAAGACTTTGGAGTTCCTAGTCTTAGGACCCGATCGTCACCTCGTTCATTCTGGCACGGGTTGACGCATTTATCAAAAAAACAAAAACAAGCCGTTACTGAATGGGGGTTTGAGAAGTTTTTGTCGTTTAATGTAAATGGTATCCCATCGTTATTAGGTTTTTACATTGTCGACCATATTGACAGTTCGACGATGAGCATAAAGGTTGATCGAGGTTCTATAGCTATAACTAAGGAAAGGATACATCAATTGACAGGGTTACCAATTGGAGGTGTTAGGATTGTCAAAGCCGAAGACAGGAAAGGGATTAAGGATGTTAGCAAGAGATGGAGAAGGTTGTATGAGGGTGTGAAGGAAGTTAGTGCAACAAACATAGGGAACAGGATAGAATCGTATAATAATGTGGATTGGGCGTTCAAGATTGACTTTGTTATGTTGGTGATAACAACGATGATAGAGTGTCAAAGAAATGGAAAGTGTTTGAAGTCATACTTACCTTTCTTCGATTCGGATGTTGATATAAAAAAGTTGGATTGGTGTGAACTTGTTGTAAGGAGTTTGAAAGAGTGTAAGGAGAAATGGAAGAGGGACGATCCGGAAGATTATTTCCTAGGACCGCTTACTATTTTAACGGTGAGTTGGGGGTAAAATAAATGACTTTGTGATTATTTATTTATTTGATATTTTGTTTGTAATTCTTTTTACTAATTAATTATGTTGATACATTTTTGGCAGTTGTTTTACATAGACGCAATGAGTTGTGGAAATGAAAACAGTGTAAGGACAAATATGGCATTAGAAGAATGGAATTTTGATAAGTTGAAAAAGAGGCAGGAAACAGAACTCAGAGGTGGTGGTTTTGGAAGAGGGAAAATAAGGGAGTTGTACTGTGAAACGGTTGATGAGGAACAAGCTGAGAGTGGTGATAATGTGATGGCTGGTGGGTGTGTTGGTAATGAAGGACAGCGTAATACAAGTGTTGATGAAGGACATAAGAATACAAGTGATCATGATACGGAGTATATGACTGTTGGTGATGTTGAATAGGAGAAAGAATTTCAGAATCTGAGCGAGGCTGATGGTGTATGCAATGAAGGAGACTGATAGTTTTGAAATGCAAGTGGAGGATCCTTGTGTGGGTGACCAACGGCGTGACAACGATGCTGAACGCATTATTGAGGATGAAGGTGTGGGTAATGGAAGCGTTGATGTTCGAGTAAGTTTATTCTTAAAGTTTATTTGTTGCATAAGAATCGTGTGTCTTTGTTAATACGTGGCTCTTATTTTCTTTCGTTGGTGATTCTATGTAGGCACAATGTAAATGGTTGGAGGATTTGCTGCAGGTTATATCGGACGCGGTTAAGGAATTTGAGGGCAGTGTGGGTGATTTGTTGTGCAAGTACCAGGATAATGAGGAACTTGAGAAAATAGTTGATAAATACAGAGAGGTTGTTGGAAAAAAACTGAACAATTCACCAGAAAAGTTGTCACAAATATGGCGCGATGACGAATGGCTAGATCAACTGTTTTGTTCGTGTGACGTTGCACAAATGAAGAAGAAGAAACCAACTGTGGAGGCAGATCTTGTGATTGCGTCTGCGCCATCCTTTAGCTTGGGTCTGACACAGCAAGTTGGTGCTTGTTCTTTGCAGGAGTTGGGTAAGGATAATGTAAGTATAGACGATGTAGGTGTTGAAGGTGTTTGTGTGTCACCTGTCGTTGATGTTGCGAGAGAGGTTGATATAGGTGGAGATAATGGAGGTGGTGAAGTTGTAGTTAGGACACCTATAGATGTTGTTGTTAGAGAGGATAATGTAGGAAGAGATGATGTAGCAGGTGAAGTTGTATTTAGGACACCGATCGGTGATGTTGCGAGTGCGGTATTTGACAGCGACGATGAGCATCTTCCTCTGAATTTCCTTGCTAGTAGGTTGAAGGGGAAAGTTATGGTTGTGGATAGGCCGCAAAGGGTTAAACGGGCCAGTTATGCGTGTAGGTCACCGTATGCTGATAGGCCGGTTAATATTAATAAGAAGGAAGCAAAGTCGGAGAATGAGGTTTGGCGATACCTATGGCAAATTGGAGGGCCATTGATGTAAGTTATTTTGTATTCATATTTTTATTTATGTTTATTTTGTATTCATATTTATTTTGTATACATACTAGTTTTGTAGTATGTTGACTGTGTATTATGTGTTTGGTGTAGGGAGTTGATTTTCTATACTCGAGAAGGTCGTAGTGGTTTTAGATGTTGGTTTGAAAGCTTGCAGCCCAAAATGAACATTAGCAACAATGTGGTTGAGTGTTGGTCGTTGGTCCTAAACAACCATGAGGATAAGCGTGGGTTTGAGTCACCATATCGACTTTTTTGTGGTTGCACTCTACTGGTAAGTTTTAAGATAGTCCCTGTTATTTCTATATTTTTAGTTGATATGCGTGTGTTGTTTCCTTGGCTATAATATTACGGTTTATAATTCTGTTGTTTTTGTTTGATAAATAAGTTACTGATTCGTTGGTTGTTTTTTTTTGATTGTTTGAAAGACCGAAGGAAATGTAGGGAACATGGGAGAAAAGGCAGCTTATGGTATTGTGAAAAGCAACATAGCATGCGTAATGACAGGAGATAGTAGCGGATTGAAGCTTAGGCCATACGAGATGATATTCTTTCCAATAAAATCAGTTGACCACTATTATTTGTTGTGTTTTGATATGAAGAATATGGAGATTGTGGTTATTAACAGTGTTAACCCGGACAAGAATAAAAGAAGGTCTCGGGCTGTGAAGGCTCGGGATGATGAGTATCTAAATGACTCAATGAAAACAGTTTATGCTATGGTAAGAAGCACATGATATTATCAATAAGATGAGTTATGCTTTTAGTATTGTTTTGTAGGTTTAATTAGTATTTACATTTTGCAGAAACGGGCTTTTGTCGAGTACCTGAATAATGTTGGACACCCGAGAGCAGCTTCGATGTTTGCAATAACACCGACTAGGCTTATGTTAATGTGGCAAACATCCAAAAATTATGAAGGTTCTGGTATATGTATGATGAGGCATATGGAGACATATATGGGAATTAAAGATTGGGACTGTGGGCTTAGTTAGGATTCCATGACGCAAAAGAAGCAAGTCATGAGTTTAAGGATGAAGTATGCTGCGAAGATTCTTCTGGCGGATATTAATAGGCAAAGAGATCGTATATTACAAGTTCTAGATGCTCAGTGAAGGGTGGGAAGGCTGATAATGTAGGATGCTGCATCGTTTCTGATGGTTGGGTTTATTTTGTTTAATTATTATTCTACTTTTTTTGTTGTTTCGAACTATAACTATGTTTATCTAAATTGTGCGTCGGGTGCGTTTTGAACTTTGGTTTTTGGATGAATGTAACCGATAAGTATGTTTGAAACTATGTTTTCGTTTAATACGTTGAAATTAAGTAAAGTGTGTTTGTTATGTTGGTTGTAGTTGTTCAGTTGTATACATGTTTGATTAGTGTATGGTAGACATGGTGTAGGAAAGTGATGCGTAACAACGTATACCAGTATTTGGTTTTGTTGTGGGTCGAGTCGAAACAAGCATGAGCGGTCGTTATATCACACGCAAATGATTATTTAAACACGCAAATATTTTGAGATGGTGGTGGTGTGAATAAAAGCCAACATCAATATCATGGACGAAAACATGTGATTGGTGATACAAGTAGTATGTATGTTGTGTGTTTTTTTTATGAATACACGTCTTTAGTGTGTAACAAAACACGTATCATAGCTCGTTTTATTAAAAAAAAGGCAACTTATGTCATATTTATTACATTTTAATAAAATCAGTCAGTGCAACCAAATTCCTACACTGACTGATTTTATAAAAAGTTTAATGTCATGTCTGATTTGTAAGTAAACTTTAAATCAAAAATTCCCACAGTGGTTTTGTGAATTAGATGTTGAGTATTGTAGTCTAATATCCCTTTTAGGAAAGGTTATTGGAATCTAACATCATGTCTGATAAGTCATTGAGTTTTAATTAAAAAATTCCTACACTGGCTTCGGTAAAATAGATGTTGAGTATTGTAATCTAATATCTCCTTTAAGAATGAATTTTAAATCTAATATCATGTAGTTATGAAGTAAGTCGCCGAAAAACAAAAGCCATACACGGAAGTGTTTCCTACATAGTTTATGTAAATAGTTTGAAACTTCATGCATTACCTACATAGTTTTTCCTACATAGTTCATGCATAACCTACACAGCATGAAGCTGTGTATTGTAATGTTTTTAAATGGGTTGGTTATAACAAATTATGATTTGGTTGGTTATTGCTTTTGAGTATTGTAATGTAATATCCCTTTTAACATTCGTTATTAGAATATAACATCAAGTCTGATATGTAAGTAAGTTTTAATTAAAAAATTCCTACATTGGCTTTGGTAAAATAGATGTTGAGTATTGTAATGTAATATCCAATTTAACAATGAATATTAAATCTAATATCATGTAGTTATGTAGTAAGCTGCCGAATGACAAAAGCAGTCGACGAAAGTTTTTCCTACACTGTTGGTGCATGATGTAAGTAGTTCAGTATCTTGTGTTTGTCTGTGTCTGTAATCGTTTAGTTTGTTTGTTTCGTGTTCAATACTGTTTTTGGTTATGTTCGCTAGTTTTGGGCGAACTTGGGGAAGCGAAGTTATGACAACCATGCTGTGACACTCGTCAATTTCAGGTTAACTCCGTTAATACGAACTCCGTTAATTCAAATTTAAGATCACACGAACCATAACGCATATCTCATTACATTTAAACTAGGGTTTAAATGACGCATGACAATCACTACACAAGTAGTCTTTCGGAATTTCACCGAAACACACACGAGTCGACTCAAACCATTGGTGAACAAACGATGAATATTATAAACAAGTACTTGATATAATTATGTGTTACGTTTATATGTATAAATGTGTACTTGTATGCATGTCATTATATTATGGAGGTGATTTATGTTTTATGCTAGAATTATACAAAATAGAAGTTGAGGGTGCTAGTTGTAACTTGTCATTTATTTAATTAATATATAAACAACCTTAACCATAAACCCTAACCCTCTTCTCCCTCTCCCTCTACCACCTGCGATGGCAGCCCCCCTCCCCCTTGGATCGACCGATTACCACACACACACATACACATACAAGTTGTTTACAAGGTTGTTGAAGGATCCAAGTTGATAACTAGGTAAATAAGCTTCATATCTAATTTATTCTATCATTTAATTGTATGATTAAACCTGTAAACATAAACCCTAAGTGTTAAATATGTTGTTTGTTGATGATTTAGGGTTACATGCATGATTGTTAGTTCATAGGTTAATTGTTTATTGAGTTTTGATGAAAACTGATGCTGGACAGATTATTGAATTCGTGTTTGGACGACTGTAACTCGATGTTAATATTATATTTTGATGCGATTGTTGATTCTATAATATACTAGGTCGAGTCTAGTTTCTGAAAAGTCCGAGTTTGTAATTTTTGGACGTATAAAAGTCTGTTTTTATTATTTTAAAAAACTGTTGTGCAAGGCTGATTTGGGAGACCTGCTGTTAGGCTGTTTTGCGACTAAGATATATCATAAACTACAAGACCAAATAGGTTGGTTCCGCTTCTGAAAGAAAATACATTGAGTTTGAAACCTAACCCAATTGGTCTTGCATTAATTGGATTTTTCATTTAACGGGAATAACAAATAACATTATGTTGCGCATGATTCTGACTGCTGTGAGTTTACTGTAATGTTTTGACCATTGTGAGAAATCTATGTGGAATAAAAATACAATAAAAATAGTTCTGGAAACCTAACTCATGTGTGCTTTTGTGAAGATTTTTGGTGAATTATTTGATATGTTATGATCTGTTGAATAGCGTAATCTTTCAAGTAGAAATCTGTCCTGATAGAACTAGCTGCTGAACTATATGAAAATACATGAAACGTGCTTGTTGCTAGATAATTGCCATATTTTTGACTAAATTGCCCTTGTGGGGAATGATTGCTAGTAATGTACAATATTAATAATTGACACGTAAGTAGTTGTTCACACATGTAACGTATCACCAATGTGTTTGTTGAGTCACACACAATTCACAAACGAAACACGAAACGTATCTTATGCATAGGTATTATGTGCCGAGTCTAGAGACTCAATAATAGTTCCAACACTTAGAAAATCCCATTCTTGTTTTAGAACGCTAGTGAGGATTTTCTGTGACGCGCATCTCTTGGTTGACTTGTTTTTGAATTCTTCGCAAACAGTGAGTTTCACGTTTCCCCTTTTACTCTTTTAAACGCTTTTACTTGGGGGAGAATACATACTCTGAAACGCTTTAGATTTTGTTATTAGATTATATATCACTTGTAAAGGCTAAGTGTCAAACGAAACAACTAAAGTCCTTCATAACATCGAACCGTTTAATATTGGATAATAGCGAGTCACTGTTGAGTAGTACTACTGGGTTTGACAAACCCCACCCAACGCTAAACTCGACTGGAGGTTGAGCGGGTGTAATCTTGGCTAACACATTTTCCATGGTCTGGATAGACATGGTGGCAAGGCAATTGATAAACAGTCAGCTTCGGTGTCGAACACGTAGTAATACTTGTTTTATAGGCTAGCTACCTATAGATATATAATTGATTTAACATTATCTGGTAACGCAAACGCATACGCAAACGCAAAACGCAAAACGCAAACGCAAAACGCAAAACGCAAACGCAAACGCTTTATTTATATAAACTTGTGAACTCACCAACCCCGTGTTGTCACTTTTAGTATGTTATTCTCAGGTAGCCGAGGCGGGCGCGCGGTATAGGAACATGCATTACACTGAACTCTATCGTTTTTGCAAACTCGTTTTTAAACTGTTATTAATTGGGTTTTAAGTCGTCCCGCGAGACGCAACACTTGGTTTATGATTTTACGCTTCCGTACTCATTTACACTTAAATGTTTCGTGGTTTGAAAACTTTACTTATGATGTTTGATTATAACTAATGATTCCGATCCTATTAGTTCACACCCTCTGACGGTAAAACTCCGTTAGTGGATTTTGAGGGTGTGACAGATTGGTATCAAAGCCATTGGTTATAGCGAACTAGAATTACATGCATACTAGACTATAACCGCAACGACCCATTAGTTATAATTATACGCACTGCATATATATTTTGTTTAGTCTTTTGTTATCTCATCTCTTTACCTCATCCACTCATACGCGCGCAATACACGACTTATCCTGTATGGATGTCGACGCCACCATCATCATCATCCGACCAGATGACTCATGCTCATGGAAAGGAACCGCAGCTACCTACCTCGTCGCCACCCCGAGTAGTCCCCGGAACTAGAAGCCCCTGCACCGAAGAGGTATCGCCTATCTGGAGGCATGTACGACGACGACGTTAGCTGGGATTGGTACCCGAGTCTGATCCGGCCGTATGGTTTATCGCGAACAAGTTCCCCCACTACCTCACCCGAAGCCGCCCTGCTTACCCCAACACCCTACCACCCATAACCGAACCTATAGAGCAAGTTCTGGCAGCTGTTGTTTCTTGTTTAGAACGTGACGCGGAGTTTTATGCGCTCGGCGAGAGCGAACGTTTCCGGATTGATAAGAGATGGAACCGAGGTTAGGGAAGAAATTTTCGGCCTGACAGTGGCTATGAGGGAAATGCAGGATACTAATGAGCAGCAGATGAAGATTATGAGAAAAATGCAAGCAGAGATGATCGATCTGCAAGAGCAACTCCCTTGTGGTGAGATCCCGGACAGAGATAGCTCTAGAGCGATGCGATATCTTACAGACACAAATTGCTCAGAACGCAGCAGAACATGAGGAAGAACCCGAGGAAGATACTGAGGAGGATGCACACTCGGACGTGTCCCTCAGGAGACGACATCTCAGGATGATAACACCTAGATGGAAAGGAGATGCCTGGAAGAAACGCTGGACGTGGTCGCGGTAGCTCTAGCTCAACATGACCGCAGCAGAAATCCAAGCTCTATTGGATGACCATGCGGCGGCCGCTCTAGCCGCACATGTTCAAAATCAAGACCGGAGGTACAGCTGGAACGTGTACTTTCAAGAACTACCTATATTGCAAGCCCACTTCGCTTAAGGGCACTGAGGGAGCCATAGGTTTCCTGCGTTGGGCTGAGAAGGTCGAGTCAGCTTTCGAAATGTGTAACTGTCCACCCGCCAGTAGGGTCAAATTTGCTGCTGGAGCACTGGAAGATTTTGCTCTCACTTGGTGGAACTCCAATGTGCAAATTCTTGGATTGGAATGGGCGAATGCTATGAACTGGGAAGAGTTCAAGAATATGATGCGGGAAGAGTATTGTCCTAGAGAGGAAATCACGAAGTTGGAATCTGAGTTTTGGTAGTTGAAAATGGTGGGTTCCGATATTGAAGCCTACACCACCCGTTCCCATGAGCTAGCAGTAATGTGTCCACGGATGGTAGAACCGCCGAGTAAGAGAATCGAGATGTATATCGATGGGTTGGTACCACAAATTCAGGGTATGGTGACGTCTTCCAAACCGGCTACGATTCAGCAAGCGATCCGAAAAAGCCCACAAACTGACAGACCAAGCAGTAGCACAAGGTGCGTTACCACCTAGAGGTTCAACCTCTAAAAACCCGAGGCAACTCAAGCACTGACAACAACAACAACAACCCGAGCAATGGAAAGAGGAAATTTGACAACACCAGGTCCTCATCATCGAACCCCCCCACATCAACAACACTACCGTAAGCCCGAACTCGTTCGGAACTTCAACAATCAGGGTTCCAACAATAACAACAACGGTGGAGGACAGGGTTCGAGCAGCTATGCTGGGAAACCACCCGAAATGCAACAAATGCAACTATCACCATGCTGGGCCATGCGACCGTATCAAGTGTCTGAGATGCGGAAAAATGGGTCATCAGGCCAAGGAATGTAGGGGAGACCTAGCGGCAAGGGGTGCTCCTAAACAACCTACGGCGACTAAAGGGTGTTTCAAGTGTGCTCGAGATGGTCATTTCAAGAAGGATTGCCCCAAACTAAAGCAGAATGAGAACAATGGAGGCAGCAGCGGTGGCGGAAGCAGTGGTAAAGGTAGAGCTTTCGTCATTGGGTCGGGCCAGGCCCGCAACGATCCGTATGTGGTTACTGGTAAGTTTCCTGTGAACGAATGTTTTGCTTCTGTTTTGTTTGACACTGGAGCTGATAGGAGTTTTGTATCGAAAGCCTTTAGTAAACTCTTAAACTTAACTCCAACCCCGTTAGATGCTAAGTTCCCTGTCGAATTAGCTGACGGTAAGTCTGTAGAAACAACTTATGTACTTGCGGGATGTAAGTTGAAACTGTCAGGTCATACTTTTGATATCGACCTCATACCTTTTACACTGGGTAGTTTCGATGTTGTTGTCGGCATGGACTGGCTATCCGAGAACCGAGCGGAGATTATATGTCACGACAAGATAGTCCACATCACTACCCCTTCCGGTGAGATCATTTCGATCAAGGGCGAGAAGAGCGGCATGACCACCAGCGTCATCACCCTCATGAATTTAGCCCATATTGTCGAGAAACCCGCGGAGGAGAAACAAATCGACAGACATACCGATTGTGCGAGATTTTCCAGAAGTCTTCCCGGAGGATTTGCCTGGACTCCCACCTATTCGGCAAGTCGAATTCCAAATCGAATTGACCCCCGGTGCAGCACCCATAGCACGAGCCCCGTATCGGCTCGCACCGGCAGAGCTTCAGGAGTTGTCCACTCAATTGCAAGATTTGTTGGATAAGGGTTTTATCCGACCTAGCTCATCACCATGGGGAGCTCCTGTCTTATTTGTCCAAAAGAAGGACAGGACTTTCCGCATGTGCATCGACTACCGAGAGCTGAACAAGGTGACGATCAAGAACCGTTATCCCTTACCCCGAATTGATGATCTGTTCGACCCGGCCTACAAGGATCAAGTTACCTACTCGAAAGACCGATCTGAGATCTGGTTACCATCAATTAAGAGTGCGTGAAGAAACTCGGTATGGTCACTACGAGTTTTCGGTTATGCCTTTTGGCTTAACCAACGCACCAGCTGTATTTATGGATCTCATGAACAGAGTATGCAAGGCGTACCTCGACTAGTTTGTTATTTTTTTCATAGATGATATCCTCGTTTACTCCAAGAACAAGACCAACCGCGAAGAACACTTGAGGTTGATCCTAGAATTACTAAAGAAGGAACAACTGTACGCTAAACTCTCGAAATGCGAATTTTGGCTTCGCGAGGTCTATTTCATAGGACATGTGATCAATGAGAATGGTATCCATGTCGATCCCAGTAAAGTAGAGGCCATCAAAAACTGGGAAGCACCTAACACTCCGACTGAGGTGCGACAATTTCTAGGACTGACTGGCTACTACCGACGTTTCATCGAAGGATTTTCAAAGATTGCTCAACCCCCTCACCGCTTTGACTCACAAGGGTACTAAGTACAATTGGGGTGACGCGCAAGAATCCGCTTTCCAACTGTTGAAAACCAAACTCTGTAGCGCCCCCTATCCTAGCCCTTCCCGAGGGAACAGAAAATTTTGAGGTACATTGTGACGCATCGATACAAGGTCTCGGTTGCGTGCTGATGCAACTCGAGAAAGTTATAGCCTATGCCTCTCGACAACTACGGATTCACGAGAAGAACTACACGACCCATGACTTGGAACTCGGAGCTGTGGTATTTGCTCTTAAGATATGGAGGCATTACTTGTACGGTACCAAGTTTACCATTTACACCGACCACAAGAGTCTCCAACATATCTACGATCAGAAGGAGCTGAACATGCGACAGCGTCGTTGGGTCGAGCTGCTTAAGGATTATGATTGTGCAATCAAGTACCACCCTGGCAAGGCCAATGTAGTGGCCGATGCTCTCAACAGCAAAGAAACCGATAAAACCTAGGCGAGTGCGAGCATTACAACTCACGATTCACGCCAACTTACCCGATCAGATTCGCGATGCGCAACTCAAAGCCTTGAAAGACGACAATCTCCCATCAGAACTTATGCGGGGCATGAACAAGCAACTTGAAACCAAATCGGACGGGGTCCGATATTTCGAAAACCAGATTTGGGTCCCTCGATACGGAGAGTTGAGAACTCTAGTGATGGACGAAGCACACAAGTCCCGATATTCAATCCACCCTGGCTCAGATAAAATGTACCATGACCTAAAGGCACTTTACTGGTGGCTAAACATGAAAGCCGACATTGCCACCTACATGAGCAAATGCTTGACTTGTGCAAGAGTCAAAATAGAATATCAGAAACCATCTGGTCTGCTAACAGCAACCGGAACTTCCAACGTGGAAATGGGAACACATTTCAATGGATTTTATCACGGGATTACCCAAAACACCGACGGGATGCGATACCATCTGGGTGATCGCTGATCGGTTGACTAAGTCCGCACACTTCTTAGCAATCAAGGAATCGGGCAAGATAGAAAGACTGACTCGCATCTACATGAAAGAAGTAGTGTCTAGACACGGAGTGCCTTTCTCAATCATATGTGATCGAGATTCCCGTTTCACTTCGCACTTCTGGAAGTCACTACAGAGCGCACTAGGCACCCGCCTTGATATGAGCACATCATACCATCCTCAGACGGATAGGCAAAGTGAGCGCACCATTCAGACCTTGGAGGACATGTTGCATGCCTGCGTGTTGGACTACGGAAAAGGTTGGGAACCTCACTTACCTTTGGTAGAGTTTTCGTATAATAACAGCTACCACGCAAGCATTAAAGCAGCGCCGTTTGAAGCGTTGTACGGACGGAAGTGTCGATCACCTCTCTGCTGGGCAGAGGTGGGTGATAGCCAAATCACTGGTCCAGAATTAGTACTTGAAACCTCTGAAAAGATTGTTCAAATCCGAAATCGCATGGCAGCAGCACGAGATCGCCAAAAGAGTTACGCCGACAAGCGCTGAAAGCCTCTTGAATTTCAAGTGAACAACCAAGTATTGCTCAAAGTCTCACCTTGGAAAGGTGTGGTTCGCTTCGGAAAGCAAAACAAACTCAATCCACGATACGTTGGCCCATACCAGATAACCGAACGCGTTGGTCCGGTAGCATACCGATTGGATTTACCAACAGAACTCAGTGGCGTACATAACGTTTTCCATGTATCCAACTTGAAGAAATGCCTTTCTGACGAAATCCAAGCAGTCCCTTTGGACGAGTTGCAAGTTGATGAAACAGCTACGCTTCATCGAAGAACCAGTCGAAGTTTTGGATTGGGAAACTAAAACACTCAAACACAGCAAAATTCCAATCGTTAAGGTTCGTTGGAACTCGAGACGTGAACCGGAGTTCACGTGTGAACGCGAGGACCAAATGATGAAAAAGTATCCTCACCTTTTTGAAGGGTTGACCAAACACCGAAAAACCGCGAAAGCCGGCAAACAGTCAGAAATCACCAGAGGTATGAATTAAATTTCGGGACGAAATTTCTTTCTACTGGGGGATGATATGACAAACTGAAAATTTTTCTTGCTTTTTCAGACACCCATCACGACTTGACTCAAATTTTCGGGACGAAAATTCTTTCAACATGGGAATGATGTGACACTCGTCAATTTCAGGTTAACTCCGTTAATCCGAACTCCGTTAATTTAAATTTAAGATCACACGAACCATAACACATATCTCATTACATTTAAACTAGGGTTTAAATGACGCATGACAATCACTACACAAGTAGTCTTTCGGAATTTCACCGAAACACACACGAGTCGACTCAAACCATTGGTGAACAAACGATGAATATTATAAACAATTAGTTGATAAAATTATGTGTTATGTTTATATGTATAAATGTGTACTTGTATGCATGTCATTATATTATGGAGGTGATTTATGTTTTATGCTAGAATTATACAAAATAGAAGTTGAGGGTGATAGTTGTAACTTGTAATTTATTTAATTAACATATAAACAACCTTAACCATAAACCCTAACCCTCTTCTCCCTCTCCCTCTACCACCTGCGACGACAGTCCCCCTCCCCCTTGGATCGACCGATTACCACACACACACACATACACATACAAGTTGTTTACAAGGTTGTTGAAGGATCCAAGGTGATAACTAGGTAAATAAGCTTCATATCTAATTTATTCTATCATTTAATTGTATGATTAAACCTGTAAACATAAACCCTAAGTGTTAAATATGTTGTTTGTTGATGATTTAGGGTTACATGCATGATTGTTAGTTCATAGGTTAATTGTTTATTGAGTTTTGATGAAAACTGATGCTGGACAGATTATTGAATTCGTGTTTGGATGACTGTAACTCGATGTTAATTTTATGTTTTGATGTGATTGTTGATTCTATTATATACTAGGTCGAGTCTAATTTCTGAAAAGTCCAAGTTTGTAATTTTTGGACGTATAAAAGTCTATTTTTATTATTTTACAAAAACTGTTGTGCAAGGCTGATTTGGGAAACCTGTTGTTAGGCTGTTTTGCGACTAAGATATCTCATAAACTACAAGACCAAATAGGTTGGTTCCGCTTCTGAAAGAAAATACATTGAGTTTGAAACCTAACCCAATTGGTCTTGCATTAATTGGATTTTTCATTTAACGGGAATAACAAATAACATTCTGTTGCGCATGATTCTGACTGCTGTGAGGGGGTGGGGTGGGGTTTACTGTAATGTTTTGACCATTGTGAGAAATCTATGTGGAATAAAAATATAATAAAAATAGTTCTGGAAACCTAACTCATGTGTGCGTTTGTGAAGATTTTTGGTGAATTATTTGATATGTTATGATCTGTTGAATAGAGTAATCTTTCAAGTAGAAATCTGTCCTGATAGAACTAGCTGCTGAACTATATGAAAATACATGAAACGTGCTTGTTGCTAGATAATTGCCATGTTTTTGACTAAATTGCCCTTGTGGGGAATGATTGCTAGTAATGTACAATATTAATACTTGACACGTAAGTAGTTGTTCACACATGTAACGTATCACCAATGTGTTTGTTGAGTCACACACAATTCACAAACGAAACACGAAACGTATCTTATGCATAGGTATTATGTGACGAGTCTAGAGACTCAATAATAGTTCCAACACTTAGAAAATCCCATTCTTGTTTTTAGAACGCTAGTGAGGATTTTCTGTGACGCGCATCTCTTGGTTGACTTGTTTTTGAATTCTTCGCAAACAGTGAGTTTCACGTTTCCCCTTTTACTC